>NC_045443.1:124326684-124533965 GCF_002776525.5 Piliocolobus tephrosceles | reverse complement strand
AGTCACAATAAGAACAGTTTGAACAAGAGCCTTGGAGGAAACTGGGAGACAAAAACAGGAGAATTGCTTGAACCCAGGAGGCAGAGGTTGCGGTGAGCCGAGATCGCTCCATTGCACTCCAGCCTGGGAAAGGAGCGAAACACCATCTCAAAAAACAAACAAACTTATTTGTATCCCTTATTCCCCAAACCTAATTAAGCACTACTTACTCTGTGACATGTCTTAACTACTTGTTGAGGATGTGGAAACGTCCAAGGCATGATTTCTGTTCAGCTCATGTGGTGGAGAAGACAAATCGACAAATCAAATGCTGTAGGTAATGCATTGCAGTGTATACATGTGAACTTTACATATGGAAAGTCAGCCTAGGAAGGAAGAAATTCAATCCTTTCTCTGGAGCTGGTTTTGAGGGATAAGAAGAAGTGACTGGGAGGCGCATGAGTGTCTGTTGGAGGTGGATAGATAAACTCCATGTGCAAGATTATGAGGGCAAGAAGATTAGTATCAAGCAAAAGCAAATTACGTTTTATGGAGAACAGAGTTACAACAGTACCCGTATCTGGCATCTGCGGTTCTTCCTGCCCAGCACCAACACTTCCCTCTGAAAAACATCCTTTCTTATTTTCGGTCCCTGTGGTCTGGGTGGGATGAACCCCACCCCAACCCTAGTTCCAAGACTGGTCATAATGCCGCAGTCATGACCTCACAATGTTCTATGCACCTGGAGCCTGGATAGAGTGATGCCTTCAGGTGTGGCATGTGATCACAGGCAACTCAGGATCAGCTCTCCAGCCCCTGGACTTCTGCTGGAACTGAAAGCTTTCTTCCCACTGAGGAGCAAAGCTTCTAGTTATCTGAAGATGTTGAAGACCATTTCCTGGAACAACAGAGGTAAATGCCCAGAGGATGAGAACATGTAGCCATTAGAGGAACCTGAAAGTTCGGTGTCACTGAAAGATGAAGTTCAATAGAAGGGACAAACTGTAAAACACAAGCTGGAGAGGTTTAGGTAAGAGTCATATCACAAAAAGCCATTAAGCATTTTAAAATGCTTAGCCTTTATCCAAAGAGTAATGAAAAGGCACTGACATGACCTAAGCACAAATGAGAAGATTTGATTAAATATATCTCTCTACAATGATGGAGAATGGACCAAAAACAGGTGGGGACAAGGACAGTAAACCCTGCTAGGAACTGCTAGAGTGACCCTGCAAGAATAGCCCTGAAGATAGAAAGAAGTAGATAGTTGCCAAAAATACCTGTGGAATACAAAAGTACCAGTGCCCACTAGATCAAACTACACAAGAATCTGAATCTCAGAAAAGGGCTCCGAGCTAGGGAAAGGGATTTAGAAGCCTTCAGCAGAGGGATGATGATTTAAGCCTTAGGAGTGGATAAAATTACCCAGAGAACATGCATAATGAGCAGAGAACCTGAAACAGCAGGGGCCAACATTTAGGATCTGTTAGACAACAAGGAGCCCAAGACTGAGACCTGTTAATCCAAAATACACCATTTTGTAAACTCCCTGCCATTATGCAGACCTTGGTCAAAGTGAAACATTCCATGAGGGTTTGGGCCATGAGAACCTGCCTGTCCAACTGCCTGACTTTATCACATTCTGCTGAGAAAAAGTCCAAGGCACATCACTATCATATTTTGCGGGAACAAGGCCCCAACTGCTTCATCCCGGGTACATCTTATTAACATCTTCCCCGGCAGCAAGCCATACTGCCCAGACCCCTCCCACCCATACCTGTAAGTATCCCAGCCTGTAAGCAGTGGTGGGCACTGGCATTAAACTGGGGCTCCACCTCAGCCGGTTTACACTGGACCTAAATGCCTGCATTTGCTGTTGAGCCACCCTCTCATTCTAGGTGTGTCTTTAACCCTCACCTTGCCTTGGAAACCTAACAAGAAGGAGAGGCCAGGAAGGTAGGAGGAAGACAGAAGCCCATGGTGTTAAAAACAGCCAAAGGAATTGTGTAGAACAGTGATTCTCCAAGTGAGATCCAGGAACTCTTGGGGCTCCCGCGACCCTTGTAGGAGGTCCACGCAAGCCAAAATATCTCTATATGGATACTAAGGTGTTATTTGTTGGTTTCGTTCTCATGAGCACATGAATGCAGAATGGAGGTTTCCAGAGGCTACTGGAAAGGTGATATTGCAGCCAACTGGAGAAACAACATCATGAACTTTCTCCATTTTAATTTCTAATAAATATCAATGTTTATAAGCAAAATGGCTTTTTTGGTGGGGTGGTTCTCAACACTGTCAGGATAAACAGATCCTGTGATCAAAGTGTGAGAAGTACAGTGATAGAGAGCTTAATGTCAAATGTTACTGAGGCCTCAAGGGAACTAACCAGTCAGAAGCAACCATCGAATTTAGCAATGGACTTGACTTACTTAGTGAGAGCCGTTCCGTGTCATGGTGGCAGAGACACAGCACGGTGGCTGAGAGTGAGCAGGAGCTGTGGAAGTTGAATAATGCCTGAAGGGACCACTCTTTCTGTGAGTATCCAAACTGACTCATGGTAGCATGAACCCATTTCATCTTCTACTACCCTTGGTAAAAAGGGAATGGCTACCACTGAGGGCATTAACTGGATATTTCCTGCACCACTGGGAGCTGAGTGCCACGAGGTCTTTAGTTCTATTCAGCCACCCCTTTCCAAAGTTCAATACCTGAAGCATCTCAGTGAAATGCCATTAAGATGTTTGCCACACAGGTAGTCATGGCAACGGTCTGTCAGCCTGTGCTCTGTTTCCAGCCTTTTGCTGTTAACAGGTCAATAAGGAGGGCAGGGGTCTCTTCTGCAGAATCTTAAATGGATTTGCCAAACCAAAGTCCAAAACACAAGGAAACATCTTAGTGATCTTGATTTGCGTAAGGAAATTAACATTCTCGGTATCGTCCTTTGGACTTAATCTTTGACTAGGCTGAGGGTGGTTACGTGTGCAGAAAAGGATGGCCTGAGACTGCTGTCCTTAGAAAGATCTGCTCATAAGGTTGTCCTTTGACTGCTCTCTGGAAACTTGGATTTTGTGAGAGTTTCCAGCTTTCACTAACTAAGAAGAGTGGTGCACTGTGATAAAACTCTTCACACAAAGAAACGTCTATACTGAACACCTGCTTTCTTCCTTAGAGTTTTGGATTTGGGTACATGATAGGCAGAAAGTACCTAGGCAACCAGGACTCAGCAAAGACCTTGGGTGCTGCGTTTCTAATGAGCTTCCCTGATCCACATTTCACAATGCTGTTACCATAGGATGCAAAAGCTGGCACCCCCTGGACGACTGCAGTGGGAGGGGATTCCTGGAAGCTTGTGCAGGCAACCTATAGACTTTGCTGCGTGAGGCTTTTCTCTTTGCTGATTTTGCTTTACATCTTTTGTTGTGATAATTCCCAGCAGCAGGTAAGCCAGTGTGCTGGATCCCTTGAGTTCTTACAGAGAATAAGTGAATCTGGGGGTAGTTTTGGGGACTCTGCAACACAGTTTATCGCCGAGTATTATAGGATGATGCAAGAAAGCGTGGCCTTCAGAACGTGTGCAGGAGCTACCAGAAGACTATTTCTTACACTCAAAGGATTATGTAAGGATGTAAGAACTGGGGACGTCGAAGCCCTGCTGCCACCACCAGTGAGGAACTCAGAGGTCCCAGGTGTCCTTTTCTGAAGCTGGGAGAAGAAAGCAGCACCATGGGAACCACTGTGAAAGGACATTCCTATACCTACACAGCTCCCATTACATGGGGCATGTGGAAACACAGTCCATGGAGGCCCATGAGGTTTCATGTCTTAGGTTTTTAAAAAAGAAGCTTCTACCTTAAGAGAGGGAAGAATAAACCATAGAATGTCAAATCCTTATAAACAAGAGAAAAAGGGAAGAAGAAAAGTGATGAACACATTCTCATTTTATAAAAATTGACCAACTACAGACAAGATAATGAAGGCATCTATCTTTCTGGAATTCTTCTGTAAAGACTGAAATATCTAATCAGTAACTTTCCAGTGACAAAAGGGGTTACACCAGTAGTCCTTCCATTCAGTTCATACTTTTTATATGGATAAATATTTTGAAACATAAATGATAACTTCTCCAATTTTGTCAGAGATCCTGAATCCACTCAGTAACACCACTCTGAATTCCTTCCTGTACCTCAAAGACAGAAATGAAAGAACCTGGCTCATTAATTTGAAACAGTAACCAAATCTGTTCCCTTTCCTAGCTGAGTTTTCCATGAAAATCCTCAACAGAATCTGTTCTACACGCTCTCCTACCCCAAAAGCTAAGACAAAACTAATAAGAGCTGTCTCTTTCGAGGACAGGGACAATCCTTATTACATTATTCCACTTCCTTATTGCAGATGACTATAACAAGCTTTACGGCAGAAAATAGTTAAATTTTCTCAGCTATAAGAAGAATGCATCTTATGGGACCATGTAAAGGCTACAAGTAGCTCCAATCTAATCAATATAAATTTGAATTGGGCCAGCCACTTGTCACTCCTATATATGCATGTACACACATACACACACACACACACACATGCACACACACACACACACACACAAAGTCAGTTTTCATTATTGACATTCTGTATTTGCAAATTTGCCTCCTCACTAGCCCTTATTTTTAATCCCCAAACCAATACTTGTGGAACATCTGAAGTCATTTTTGTACGTGGGCGGAGCAGCAAAAAATGTGAATCATCCAACCTGAGGTCAGAAAGGCAGTGCCCTCCCTTCCTGCCCGGCTCTGTGAGCAAGGGTCCTTCTGTGGTCCACTCAGTTCCATGCTCTTCCTATTTTTGTTCATTTTAAGAGGAACTTTGCTGTTTAAAACAGTCCCCAACTGTAGGGCTGAAGTGCCATGTAGTTAGTTCCTAAGCACAAGGAAGTTGTCGTGTGCCTTGTGGAGAAAATATGTGTGTTGGATAAACTTTGCTCAGGCATGAGCTATGTAGTGCTGTCAGCTGTGAATTCAATGAAAATGAATCAATAATCTATATTAAATAAGGTGTCTTTATACCGAAGTACACATAAAATTATCTATTAATAAGTTGTGTAAACAAAGACTAAGAGAAATCTCTCTCTGCAGTTTCCCTAGGAGCAATGGTTCAGTATGTGTTAATTCATTGGAATATAACTGCTATGAATAATAGAAATTGTATGATATATATACACACACACACGTGTGTGTGTGTATGTGTGTGTGTGCAGAGAGATTGACAAGGAGAATTAGAACTGTAATTTTGAGAGAAAGAAATTAACACAATTCAGAATATTTTTTACTCTGACATTTTTTTCACAGAGAAATTGTGGAATGGAGTGACTCTCCAGAGCTGCAGATTGAAGGTGTATTTTCATCTGACTTTGGTGATTATGGTTCTAATCTCTCTGGGAAAAAGGTATGTTTGGGGTGAGGATGGGCAGAGGTAGAACTGGCTAAACTACCCAGTCACACAGAGTTGCATCTTACTTAAAACTCAGCCATTGCCATTCCCCTCAGGGAATCTCTGACTTCAGTTTCAGTGTTCAGTGAAGCTTCCTATAAAAAGGGCTCAATCTCCAAAGTCTACATGGAAGCAGAATGCACCTAACATTAGATTATTCCTAAAAAGTCTCTTCAAACCAAAACTTGCCATGAAGATGGTAAAGTTCTGTATTGCAAGATATTTAGCACAGATGGCTTTTCGTTCAGCATTACGACAGAGTGCTGCTGTTTCTGCTGAGCCCCAGTTGAAGATCTAGAGTTTAAAGCACCAAGTTGTAAAACAGTTAAGCAACTACACACACACACACACACACACACACACACACACAGAATCCTGTCTCTAAAGACAAGAATGACAAGAGTCTCAAAGAAAGGGATCAACAGAGGGGCACTGAGACTCACATGGCCTCTTGCTGGGCAGGGACACATTGAGTGGACAGATGGATTGAGGCACCTGTGTTTTCCCCATTGTACACTATCGTGTCTCCTCTTCTGGGATGGACACAAACACACTGACTGTGAACGCTAAATGTGCACAGTCCTAAATCAAGATCAGTTATGTGGAGGTGAGGATAATTGTAAATTTCTCTATTTGTTAGCTATAAATATTTGAACAAAAATATTAGAATGCCCAACATTTTAAGTAACCTGATGTGGGAGATGTCTTCTGGCATGTCAAAAGGAAAGTCCATGATAACAATGATTGTGAAGGCAACATCAAGAATGATAAAGGACTCAACTTTCTGAGCATGTACGATGTGCCCGATGTGGACACATGTGCTTTCCATTTCTTACATCATGTGAATATGCTTTCCATTTCTTACATCATGTCGTGTTATCTATTACTAGCCCCATTTTACAGACAAGAAAAAGGAGACACAGAAGCACGAAACCACGCATCCCACAGCACACAGTGAGGGAGTGGTGAAGGCAGAATTTACAGGTGGGCTTTCCGGCCCTAGCGCCCATGCTTTTAATAACTACGCTAAAACAAACATCGTGATAATGACCTCATTTGAAGGAAGCATATGCTGATAATAAAGACAACAAAGAAGGAAAGTAAATAGAGTAAGGAATAAAAATAAAATTGTCAGACCCTCAACTTTGCTAAGAAACCTGTATAAATGGAAAGCTTTAGGAAGCCTGCTGACACATTTATTGCAACTTTTATGGCCTGGAGAATGCTGCCTACTGCATTATTTTCTGTATAAATGATGCTTAACTGTTTCAGAGCTTTTCACCCTTTTGGAAATATAATTAAAACTATGGACCCCATTCAGAGGAAAAAATGCAAACAACCACAACATTTCAGAAAAAAAATAAGAGAAAATTGACTCCATAATGCTTATCAGTGACCTGCAGAAGTCTCAGCCTGCAGGGTAATTATTTCTGCTCTAAAACTGTTCATGATATTTTTCTTTTAGGTCTCAATTGTAGGAACACCTTCATGACTTCTTTATGGCTGGTATGTTTTCTTCTCATGGACAATGAGAAACATGTAATAAATTGTGTTTCCTTTTTGCTAGGAAATCCTGAGTTAAAGCTTTACTTCCCTCTTAGGAACCATCAAAGAGTTATAATCTGTATACCCTGGTCCAACATTTCCCCTGAATTTGATCTCCTTTCAATTGTTTTAGTCTTATTTTACATTTCTTACATCTATTTCTCTATGTTTCCATGTGTATTATCAAATGCTATTTCAGATGCCAACCATGAGCTAAAGCATACGTTGGAATTAGAGAAACAGGGATATACTTATATAAAATATTACATATAAATGCAATACTGACTTTTTCTTTCCTTAAGAAGTCTTTAACAATTGCTTGGGAGGAATCTGCTTTTCACTGAAGCTTCAATATTTTCAGATCTTTTAATACCAGGTGTCAAACTTATTCACTGGGATGAATTATAGAAAGTTACGCCACTTTCTTCTGCCTCATTTATTCTCATTGTAAATATGAGAATTTTAAAAAGTCTTCCTAATTCTTGCTTTCTGATGGATTCTATACAAACAGTTGTGGTGCTGTTCAGTAAACTACTAGAAACATGGGGAGGTGAACTAAGGAGATGGGAACTATGAAATGACCTATTTTAAGAAAACATTATATGGGAAAATCAGATCTATGTCTCTAAGTCAAATGTATAATATATATGTTTGTGGCTTTTCTCATCACCTGTATTAATCACACTCATCCTAGTTCATATTAAAGATGATCATTTCCTGTTCTCTCCACCATGGCCACCTGGTCCAAGCTGCCATCTTCATGCACCTGGAAACCTGCTGTAACCTCAGCTGACCTTTCCTGTGTCCATTCTTGTTCCTTTGGGCCCAGTCTCCTCCCTCACAGCAGCAGAATGAGTTTACTAAAAAGTGAAACAATTTCTGTCACTTCCTGGCCCAAAAGTCTCCAATAGTTTCCTGATGGGTTAGAATAAAATGTAGGTTCTTACCATGGGGTTCCATGTAAGTTTAGGTTCACCTGTAAGTTACAGGAAAAAAAAATCACATATATATATATATCACACACAAACACACACACACATACGTTAAACAAAGTACAAGTTAATTTTTCTCTTATGTTCATAAAGTCCAGAAGCCATCAGCCAAGGCTGAGGTGAGGGGTAGTGTAGCTGCAGTGGAGATCCAGGCTTCACTTCTCTTACTGTTCCACTGTGCAGTTTCCATTTCCAAGGAATACCTCATGGTCTAAAACGGCTGCTAGAGCTCCTGTCGTTACTAATGGTTCGTTTTCCAGCCATGACATAGGGACAAAGAAAGGCGACTTCCTCCACTGAAGTTCACTTCCTGGAGTTTACAGGTGCCACCCCCTTTTACATACTAAATCTTAGAACCTAGCTGGGCATGGTGGTGCGCACCTGTAATCCCAGCACTTTAGGAGGCTGAGGTGGGTGGATCACGAGGTCAGGAGATCGAGACCATCCTGGCTAACATGGTGAAATACCGTCTCTACTAAAAATACAAAAAAAAAAAAAATTAGCCGGGCGTGGTGGGGGGCGCCTGTAGTCCCAACTACTCTGGAGGCTGAGTCAGGAGAATGGCGTGAACCCGGGAGGCGGAGCTTCAGTGAAGCAAGATGGCGCCACTGCACTCCAACCTGGGCAACAGAGCAAGACTCGGTCTCAAAAAAAAAAAAAAAATCTTAGGACCCAGGCACAGAGCCACACCCTGCTGCAGAAGAGGCTGGCAAAGGCGGTCCTTATTCTGGGTAACCAAGTGCCCAGGAAAACATCAGGAGTTTGCTCCTGAGGAAGAGAAAGGAGAGTGGATTCTGGACCCAGCTGTAATCTGAGACACGCGTGGCTTGCCTGGACCACATGATGAGCTTCAGGACCCCTTTCCCACCCTCACTCTGCCCCAGCCACATGGCCGTCTAGTCCTTGTTCTTCCTTCCATGCACCCAGCTAATTCCAGCCTCTGGGCTTTTGCACTAGCTGTTCCCTTGCCTGGACAGCTCCTCCCCAGGTATTCTCTGGCCTCTTCCCTCACTTCACTCAAATATTTGCTCCCAAGTAAACCTCCTTGGGGAAATTTCTCTGCCCACTCCACCACCAATGGTGGTCTGTCTCCTCACCTAGTTTTATTCTGCACCCTCTCACTCTGTCTCCTCACCTAGTTTTATTCTGCACCCTGATACTGGCGATCTGTTTTGCAATTTAAATAAAAGGAAAAAAGGGAAGATATCTGCTACCCCACCCTCATCTCTGCCTAACTGGAAGCCTTGAAAGAAAATGGCAGTATTTAAAAAACATATTTTAAAAGTTCAGTCTGGCTCCTGAGGAAACCTGCAGGCTCAAGGAGAGTGGATATCCCAGAATTTCAGGCTGCACATGACTTCTGAAAAGCAAAAACGTTTTTTTTTTCCTCACTGAAATTGGCAGTATGTCCTTCCTATTGATTTTCCAGCTGAGCTGAAAGAGCTTTAGGCAGGAGGCAGCTGGAGAAAAAGTGCTTAGAAGATCTGTCTGTAAGCGGGCTAAGGTAGAGCTCTCCGCACTGACAGCAGAGACCTAAGAAGACCCCACACCGCACAGGAAGTTTAACCAACAGGTGGTCTCGCTGCTGCGCTCAGAGCCCAGCCCTGTGGACTCAGCTCTGGGGCGCGGGAAGCAGGCAAATGACATTCTCCTAGCGCTCCTGCTCTCAGGAGCCCGGGAACCCTGGACAGAGGCGCCGCCACCTTCCCAGCCTGAGGTGAGACTTTGCTCGCCATCCACGCAACCACGCGTGCCAGTAACCGGCGCAGAAAGGCGCGTAGGTGGCTCTCCCGGACCTGGAAGCCTCCCCCTCCGCTACTCATGTGGGTGGGCTTGATTCTACCTGGGCCCAACGTGTGCATGATAATAGTGGCAGTGGTTAACAGCTGCTAAGCTTTTCGTGCGCTTCAGGCGCTGTGCTACGTGCCTAACGTACCCACTAAATTCCCTCTGAGATGAAGTAATCCGCGCTGCAGAGATGGGGGAGTGGGGTGAACGGCCTTCTGGAAAGCCCAGTTCTGTTCTACATTCTTGTCCCCACCCACCAGAGACCCCCAGCCCCTCCTAGCAATCCTCAAACCACATCGGACCGGATCTCGGGTATCTGTCGAGATGATCCCGCATTTCTGCCAACCTGGGACCCCCTTCGAGCTTCGCTGTGAACGCCTGCTCCCCCGTGGACACAGCCTGGCTCTCAGGACCACAGGATGGAAGGGAAACAGGTGAAGGGAGACTGGCTCGTCCCTGGGACCCTCCCCGTCTGAGTTTAACTGAACTGGAGGGAGGCATGGAGCTCCGTGGTTGGGGAAGAAGGAGTGCAAAGACCCGGGCTCTCCATCCTCATAGTCCCGCCAAGTCCTGGGGAGGGGGAAAGCAAGGGACACGACCCGTCCACCACATCCCCCCTGGCGCCGGACCTGCAAGTGTTCCGCGGGAGGTTCAGGTCCGCGGAGCCCCACAGTGTCTACCTACCCAGCGCCCCCGCCGGATCCCCAAGATAAACCCCACGTTCGGTGCGTCCCCTCATCCCGCACCCAGAGAGGCCACGCCACGGATGCCCTCTCTGCCCAGCCTCACCCGTGCCGGGGAAGGCGCCAATCACCGGGCCCAGTGCGCCGCACCAGCGGTGACCGCGTCCTCCCAGTTTATCCAGTCCCTCACACCCGTGGCCGTTTGTGCCAGGCGGGCTGCGTCCCTTCGGGTCCTCTTGACCGCGGCTCCAGCTCCCGCCGCTGCCCGCGCTGGAGACCTGACAACTTTTCTGAACCGCCGCCTCCAGCTCGCACCCTTCCTGGGCTCCAGGACCGTCCCCTGTGCGCCCCCATCTGCACCGTCGCCGCCCGGATCCGGAGCCAGAGACCAGCCTGGGCGCAGGAGGAGAGAGAGCGCGGGTGGCAGGGAGGGGAAATCGCTCCAGGGCTGCTGCTGGCGCGCCGGGGACTGGGAGGAGATGGGGCCGCTCCCACCCGGGGCTGGAACTGCCTGTCCGCGTGGACCCTCTCCTCTGGCGCGGAAACTCCGCGTCTGCAGACTCCCGCAGTCCTGGAGACTTCTGCCGGGAACCCGGGACACCAAGAGGGGCCCAGCCCTCCCCCACCTCCCTCCTGACCGTCACTCCGGCCAGGAGGTCTGCGCTCCTCTTCCTCTCGAAATTGCGGGTCACATTTGCGGATGCCAGGAGAGCTCCTGCCTTCGGAAATTAAAAATCCCATCCAGTTGATTCGGAACCATCTTTCAGATACACTGAGAGAAAAAAGAGCAGCGTGCACGACCGTGTGAACAAGGGATGTACACGTGTTTGTATAAATGGACGTGTACCTGCATTTATAAATGTGTAAAAACACTCAAACATGCGGAAACACGCCAGCAACTCATCACTGAAGAAAGGGTAATCGCTCACTGTTGACCTTATTGACTCATTGAGTGTTTAACACAATAAGCCTGTGCTAACTACTTAGGTGAAAGTTCCTCCTTTTTCCCACAGAATTGTCCCTGTAACAGCAGGTTTTTAGTTGGTTTGGTTGGGCTTTGCACCATGGGGCAGGAGAAATCCACACTTTCCGTCTTCCCCCAGCCTTTCCCGCTGATTTGCACCCTGTGCGCTCTACTTTCATGGAAGTTGCCTCTGCCAGGGCCCAACCAGATGATTTCTGTTCTGGCCTGATCTGCAGGGGGCGTGAGTCAGAGTCTGACCCCTCTCCTGACCGTGCCTCTAGTGAATGAACAGCATTCAGACACCAGCCTCCTCCCCTCCCCAAACCCCAGGGCAGCACCCTCTGTGTCTGCAGACCCTGGAGGCAGGGCCCAGTCCCCCGTACACACCTAGGGCTGGCTCAGTGCAACCTCAGAAGGGAAGTCTGCTTGCTCACAAAGTGTCACAGCAGTCTCCTTCCATGGAGCACCGCAGGGTGTCCTGAGCCAGGAAGGCATTTCAAAAGAAAATAGAATAAGGAAAAACTCCTGTGATTAAATGACAATGAAAGAGATAGATGCCAGCAATGAAGATTCAATTTTTGTCTCCAAAATTGGACACATGAAGATAACCCTCAACAGGGCTGAGAGAGGAGGGGTGGGCTTGGACAACCCACTCATCCTAGGAGTATGCCCCTGATACAGCATATTGGAGAGTTCTCCTCCCAGGATGAGCTTGAAGCCAGCTCACTGGTTTTCTAAGTGAGTTCCATTTGCCTGCAGTGGGGAGAAGGCAGCTGTGGTAACATCTCAGCCAGGCCAGAGTGGGATAGGAATAGCACTGGGGAGTCACAGGGTGGAAGAACCGAAACAACGGCTGAAACAAGAACTACACAAAGAAACCCAGGATAACTGAAAACCCAAAATATGGAGCAAAACCAGCCAAAACCCAGTCAGGGTGACAGGCCCACGACTCTTCCGGGCAAACCCAATTAAGGGAGAAAGGGGGCATTCTTGGGGAGTCCCTGAAATCCCCTCTGTATTAATCTGATCTCATACTGCTAATACAGACATTCCTGAAGCTGGGAAATTTATAAAGGAAAGATGTTTAATGGACTCACAGTTCCACATGACTGGGGAAGCCTCACAATCACGGCGAAAGGCAAGGAGGAGCAAAGCCATGTCTTACATGGTGGCAGGCAAGAGAGCGTGTACAGGGGACTCCCCTTTATAAAACCATCAGATCTCATGAGACTTGTTCACTACCATTTAAACAGTGTGGGGGAAACTACCTCCATGAGTCAATTATGTCCACCTGACCCTGCCCTTGACCTGTGGGGATTATGACCATTCAAGGTGAGATTTGGGTGGGGACACAGCCAAGCCATATCACTCTCTCTTTCTGGAACACCTAATGATTGTTCAACCCCCTAATTAAAGAAACACCAATTAAATCGGAATGCTGGGTGGTCACAGGAGAACCGGGAAAATATGAAGCAGCAATTTCACATAACTGCAGGAAAGGAGCTGTTAGAATTAGTGACAAGGACAAAGACAAGCTTGGGCTGATAAGACCCCAACAAACAAGGTGGGGGGCCAAGCTGGTTGAGACCAGCTGGATCTGACATGGTGATGGACTTGACTTATGCCCTACCCCAGACCTAATTGTACACTCGTTACCATCCAAAATCACAGACCCACCAGCACCATGATATATTTAGTATAAAAATGGGTGGCACTCCAATTCTAAGAATTCCCTACTTTTTTTTTTTTTCCTGGAAAATATCATGATTATTCCACTGCCTAATTAGAAGAGCCTATAAAATTAGACATACAAATTCTGCTGTGTGCTTCTCACTCTCCCGAGCACGCCTGCACTTCTCTCTTACGTGTGTACTTTTGCTTTACACTAAAAGCTTCTTGCCTTTTGCTTTATTCTGATTTGTCATCGAATTCTTTCTCTCCATAGTGTCAAGAACCTGGACACTGCTGGGGCTAGGGTCCCACTGGCATCCAGATACCCTCCTGAGCCCTTTGGCAACAAAAGGGTAATTGCAAAATGTGGCTTTCAATAGGTCTGCGTAGAAAACACACACACACACACACTGCTGAGAATTTCCCAAGACTCCTTTGATTTGCGTAGCCTACACATGACCTTGGGAAGCAGTTGCAGTTATAAAGCAGATGGAGACTGTCTGATCTTCCTAAAGCAGCAGAAATATGTTATTCTCTCTCCTTCCCTCCCTTTCTCTGACACACACACACACACACACACACACACACTTGCACACTTAAATGTTGCTCTCCTCCTCAGTCCACCGAGAAATAAAACATAGCCCGTTATTTCCAACCGGTGGACTGGGGCCTCATCCACCCTTCCTTCCTTCTAGAAGAGAATATGAACCACGAAGCTGTCAAGTTGTGCCCAGAGTTCCCCAGCTCTCCCTAGTCTGCGTTTACTTGCTGATTATCACTTGATCTTAGCCGAAAGGCCGAGAAGCGGTATTTGCCGATTGTCTATCTCTCAGGCCCCCCTGCCCGGTCCCCGTGTGAGCTCCCTGGAGTGTGACTAGAGGGAGCAGGGCTTTCACAGTCTCTCCAGCGGGGCCAGGCACAGTGTGCATCACAGGACCATTTGTTGCCTGAATGACTCCTGTGAAGCCGTTCAGTGTTAGCCTCGTTTTAACGATGGAGACACCAAGAAGCAGACATGTCAAATTAAAGTCATCTACCTTGCAATATTAGTAATATCTTTAGACCTGCAGATGCTCTTCTAGGCATAATACTTGAAGCAACTTATTTAATCTTTATGGAAACCCTAAAACTATGTACTCTCATAATATCAATTTTACACACAAGAAAACAAATGCTTAAAGCAAATGCTTAAAGAAGTCCAGTTACTTACTTGCTCAAGGTCACACGGCTGGTAGATGATGGAGCCAAGACTCCAACTCAGATGGTCTAGCTTCAGAACTCATTTACTAGATGATTGATTGATTGATTGATTGATTTAATTTACTTACTTATTTGAGATGAGGCCTCACTCCGTTGCCCAGACTGGAGTGCAGTGGCACAGTCATAGCTCACTGAAGCCCTGATCTCCTGGGCTCAAGCGATCCTCCCACCCCACCCTCTAAGTAGCTGGAACTACAGGTGGGCACCACCTTGCCTAGCTACTGTTTTATTTTTTATTTTTAGCACAGATGAGGTCTCACTATGTTGTCCAGGCTGGACAATTTTTTCCCCCTCAGGTTTATTGAGGTAAAATTGAAAAATAAAAATTATGTATATTTATGGTATACAGCAGGATGTTTTGCTAGAGGTATACATTGTGAAATAATTAACACAATGAAGCCGATTAACATATTCATCTCCTAGCCTAGTTACCACTGGGGAGGCCTTTGATAGCATTTAAGACCTACTGTCTTAGCAAATTTTACCTACACAGTCCACGATGGTGAACTACAGTCACCATGACGTCTAACAGAGCTCCAGAGTCTATTCATCCTAACGGAGACTTTTACCCTTCAGCCCACATCCCCTGTGACCTCTGCCCCAACAGGCAGCTTGGAGCTCAGGTATTTCTGGAAGTTGACTCCTACCCGGACTGCAGGACACATCACTGGTCTCTGTTGACTCCCACTTGTTAGTACCTTTGAGTCAAGTTTCACTTGCTTCAATTTTCTACTTAAACGAAGATAAATTATTTTTTGTAACTTTTACTTAACAAGACAGAAAAGCCCCCAGACCCCTGTGCTGTTCTGGGGTCAGCGCTGTCCAGGAAACCAGCCTCTGTGGAAATTGATCTTCCATGAAGGGTAGCAGGAGCCCAGCCTCCCCAGGTAAGATGCAGATGCCTCTTACCTTGTGAGATCAACTTGAAGATTGATGCCCAAATGCCCATTCTTAACACTTATCCTGGCTCCATCCTGGTCTCTTCATGAACCATCATGCAATCATCATCAGTATAATTTCTTAGCCCATTCTCTCAGTTTCAAGGTCGGCAAATTGTCCATTTAGATGCATTGTGGCTTAATATGGCTTAATAAGATTTGTATTAGATTACAAGTAGAATGAACTCAAATTATGTTACAAAGGGAATTCATTCACCACCCTGAGGGTCCCTTTATTCAATTTGTATACCTAACAGTAATAGCTAGCACATATAAGTGCTTATAAACAATGGACACTGTTTCAAGTGGTTTTTACATGTGTTAACTCATTTATTATTGTTATTGTTTTTATTTGTCTATTTTTGAGACAGAGTCTCACTCTGTTGCCCAGGCTGGAGTGCAGTGGTGCAATCTTGGCCTACTACAATGTCTGTCTCCTGGGTTCAAGCAATTTTCCAGCCTCAGCATCCCGGGTAGCTGGGATTACAGGCATGCACCACCACGTCCAACTAATTTTTGTTTTTTTAGTAGAGACAGGGTTTCACCATGTTGGCCAGGCTGGTATCAAACTCCTCACCTCAAGTGATCCACCTGCTTCGGCCTCCCAAAGTGCTGGGATTACAGGCGTGAGCCACTGTTCCTGGCCGACTCATTTATTATTTGCAACAACCTTATGGAGTTACTATGTTTTCTATTTTCTTTAAAGGTAAGGAAATTGAGACATAGAGGATTTAAACAAATTACCTACAAATAAGTCCCAAGACGTTGCCAAAATTGCCCCTGTTGAAAACCACTAAGTTCTGCATTCTACGAATTATCTGTTAGAAAGCGTTTAGATTCAGAGGAAAATTTTCAATTAGTGTATTCTTTTGGTGCTTGGAATGATGCAACAGTCATTCCTTGATTTTTATGAGAAAATATTCTGGAGTCTTTTCTTCTATAGATTATTTATTTCTTCTAAGCTAAAGCTCAGCCTACATACAGTTACCAGTGTCCCATGGGAACACCGGCTGGTGTGTGTGGCTGGCAGAGGAAGAAAAAATTTTCAAATTTCCTTGTCTGGACCTTGAGTTCTGCATTAAGGGAGTAAGCAAATTCTAACTCCTAGAGTGGCAGCAAATTGAGTATATGTTACACCCCTTCATGTCTTCAACAGGAGAGGCAGTATTTAGCCTCCAAGAAGCACTGGATGTCTGATTTATGAGTAAAGGTTGTGGCGGCCTCCAAGGGTGATCTGTCTTCAATACACAGTCCATAAATAGTGCTGTCATTTAAAGTAGCAGCCTTAACGTAGCTCAAGAATCTGACCTTTGATCTTTGTGGCACAAATGGGTTAGCTGTTAGACCGAAGAGTCCCAGAGAGGCAAGCTCAGGCCAGCTGAAACTAGAACAGCATAGAGGGGAAAAAGGAAAGAGATTCTTTTGCTCACCTTCCCTCTGTAATTCATGTTGACCATAAATCATTAGGTTTCACATGATGTTTATTAAATGGTAATAAAACACCCCATGTGTCAGTCAGGGTTTAATCAGAGAAGCAGCACTTCTATTCACATTATGAAATCAGGGATATATTTAGAATGAGGGCTTGAAATATTTGGGGGAGAAGGGCAAGTGTTGGAAGGCCCAAGGAAAACCACCACTCAGTCCTCCTGGAACATAGAGCAAGCTGAGGTTGAGTGGATGAGTAGGAGCTTTCAGGGTGTATGGGGAGTAGGCAGGTATAACTACAGAGTGAGCTGTGAAGGGCAGTGCAGGAAAGTCTGTAGAATGCTGTCCTTTTGAGTTGCTGCTGCTTCTGCAGGTCTGCATTCGGACTTGTGGCAGTCAGATTGACCCTTTGTTGGTCAGGAAATCTGGTAATTGACAAGAAGAGCAGGATAAAGATTAAAGAAAAGACTTGTAAAACCCACTGGTACCTTGCTAGCTCTTGGCTGCCACCTGTACCCACAATGAACTTCAGTGATCAGTGACTGTGCTTTCATTTTTACTATCCAAATCACATCTAAATTTATTTTGTTGGCCAGTCATCACCTGGAAACAAACAGGATAAGAGATTCAGGGAAATATGATTCCAGCTTAACCAGGTTGACTGAGTGCAAAGCTCTTCATCCATTGACAAGGCAATGTTCAGAAATGGGACCATCCTCTTCTTGTGAAGCCTGTTTAAAGGATATATGGAGGATAGCATTCACCCTTTAATAACCTAAGGTAAGTGTGTCACATATTTTTGTAACAATAAAATGATAGCTTTTCATGTAGCTATCTTTTTGCAGAATTCAAATAATGTTCTTGAAAAGCAAGACAGAACCTACCAAAGACTATTCAACTTCAACATAATGGAGAAACTAGGAAACGAAAATACTATTAAGTAATTTAAAAAAAAAAAAAAAGATAAAATAAAGGACATGCTCAGGTGCTTCAAGTTATCTGAGAACAACCAGTTTTGCTTACCTCCCTCTCCCTCTGACACATACATATGCACAAACACTTCATCTGAGAACAGAACATCACTCCCGCTTCTGTATGTCTCAGGCTATCCTTGTGAGAAAGCTGGCCTTTTGAGAAAGGGAGACGCAGGCAATTACAGGAGGCACAGGGAATTGATTCTGCTGCTACTGCTGTGTGTTGAGACCTGGGGGAGAAAAAGTGATTGGCATTACTTCTGTGTATTGACACTGGGCAGTGGGGGAACATATAGCTTTTTAAGTGAATACCTCTATTTAGCTTGTAATGGGTGTATCAGCTGAGCTATCATGTAAAAACCATCAAGGATATTTGTAGTTATACTATGAAGACTCTTAAATATTCTAAGGAAAAAAGAATTTATTGGCTCATAAAACTGAGGTTTAGGGATGATGATAGCTTCAGGTATTGTTTCATCTAGGAGTCAAATCAAGTGATCACTTCTCTGTCTTGGTTGTTCTCTTCCCCCATCTACAAATTTTGTTTCTCTTTGCATATTGATTTATTTTCTTCTATAAGGATTTAGTCCCTCTAATCCTTCCCTTTCTCATCTTTAAAATGGAAATATTAAAAATGCATATCTCACAAAATGATTGTGGGGATTCAGTAGATCATGTATGTACAATGCTTAGCATAATGGCTAGAATATAGTAAGTGGTCAAAAGTATTAGCTATCATCATCATGATCATCATCAATATCATCATCATGATCATGACCATCATCACCACCACCATCATCAACATTATCACCATCATCATGACCATTATCATGATCATCATCACCATTATCATCAACAGCATCATTGCCATCTTTGTTACTATCGTCATCATCACATCATCACCATCATCATCATCACCATCACCATCACCATTATCATTACCATCATTATCACCCAATAAAGGCAAGGCCAATAAGATAAAATGTATTATTGTAACACCAATTTAAATATATATTTTGACTTTTTAAATGGTCTATTGAAGGCCAAGGAACCCCCACAGGTTAAAAAGGAAGGGAAAAATATTAATTCATATCACAGCATGAAGAATGTCACTGGAATGAGCAGCTGAGCATCTTCAAATACCTGGAGGGCAGTGATTAACCTTAATAGTAAGCTCTGTGTCTGTTGCTCTCAAGAGAAGAACCCAGGGACCCTGATAAGACATCTGCTTGCAGACCACAGAAATTAGTCACTGATATGGTTTGACTCTGCCTCCCCACCCCACCCAAATCTCAGGTTGAATTGTGAGCCCGAGTGTTGGAGGTGGGGCCTGGTGGAAGGTGATTGGATCATGATGATTGTTTCTAATAGTTTATCACCATCCCCCTAGTGCTATCTTGTGATAGAGTTCTCATAAGATTTGGTTGTTTGAAAGTGTGTAGCACCTCTCTCTTTGCTCTCTCTCTCTCTCCTGCTGGCCATGTGAAGACGTGTTTGCTTCCCCTTGGCCTTCTGCCACAATTGTAAGTTTCCTGAGGCCTCCCCAGAAGCAGAAGCCTGTACAACCCCCAGAACTATGAGCTGATTAAACCTCTTTTCTTTGTAAATTACCCAGTTTCAGGTATATCTTTATAGCAATATGAGAATGGACTAATACAGTCACTAAAAACAATCAGCACTGATAGTAGAAAAGAGATTTTAAAAAAAGAAGGCCAGGTGCAGTGGCTCACACCTGTAATCCCAGCACTTCAGGAGGCCAAGGTGGGTGTATCGTGAGGTCAGGAGATCGAGACCAGCCTGGCCAACATACTGAAACCACATCTCTATTGAAAATATAAAAACTTAGCTGGGTGTGGTGGTGGGCACTTGTAATCCCAGCTACTCAGAAGGCTGAGGCAGGAGAATCTCTTGAACCAAGGAGGCAGAGGTTATAGTGAGCCAAGATCATGCCACTGCACTCCAGCCTGGGTAACAAGAGCGAAACTCTGTCTCAAAAAATATATATATAAATAAAAGAGAACACACAATAGCTGAATGTTTCAGGGATTTCAGATAAGGCTAACACTAGAGTCAGAAGTCAGGTCAACACAACATTCTCCCATTTATTCTATCAAGATGGGGACCAGAAACTACTCCATCTCTATATTT
The DNA here is from genome assembly GCF_002776525.5 of Piliocolobus tephrosceles. NCBI lineage: Eukaryota > Metazoa > Chordata > Mammalia > Primates > Cercopithecidae > Piliocolobus > Piliocolobus tephrosceles. The sequence continues at coordinate 124,514,114 of NC_045443.1, read as the reverse complement.
TATGAGGGTTCTCTGTTCTTGGGGTATAAATTCCCAATTCAAAATCCTCTTTCCTTAAGAGAAAAATATTTAATGCCAACTGAACAAAAGGAATCCTCTCTCTCTCTCTTGCTATCTGTTGTCTACTGATCTTAATGAGGGTGCTGGAAAATGTTGCCTGTATTTTATTTTGAGAATTATAGATATAAAAATATTTATCCAATATTATGTACTGTCATCAGAATTTCATGTGACAGAGGGACATTTTTTCTTATGAAAGATATGAAATACAAAATAGCAGAATGGAGAAAATTTATAGGCAAGAAAGGAATCATAGCAACCTCAATATACTCATCATTGTACACATTTTTGTTATCTTCTTCAAAACCTATGAAAGTTTCCTAATGTCCATTGCAGACCAGTGAATACAGAAAAGCAGACAACTTGTATTAAGAAAAAGTGGGTTTTGGTCTAGGTACTGCCACTTTCTGACTTAACTTGTTTCTCAATTTTCCTTAGTTTCCTTTTACTAAAACTCTTCCTTATCCATCTTCTAGCACACACACACACACACACACACACACATGCAAACATGCAAGAATGCACCCAAGGCGGCCAGCTCATTTTGGGGAGAGAGGCTGCTACATACTGCATACCTATGCAGTTTGTCAAGGACAGGAGAGTTTGAACTCTACAATCTAACTTTGGCCATAAGTGAAATAGAACTTGGGGGAAGATAGTGGTGATTCATTGATTTCATCTGATTCTCTGAAATAGAAGAGGAAAAACTACCAGAATAGCCAACATGATTTTCAGGAAGAAGCACAGAAGTAGGAGTTGAGGAGATTTGTCCCTGAGGTGCCAAAATAAAAACGAGAGTTAAAGTAGCAAAAACATAGTTATTGTCTTAGCACAGAAACAGGCAGGTTGATGGAACAGAAATGAATTCCCTCTATGAAGAAATGTATTATTATTTTTTTACATTCTGAATGATTTGTTGCGGTTATTGTTGTTTTCCCTAAATGGGTCCTGCCTTACTGACTAAATTGTTCTCTAAATGAGGGAGAGGATAGAACAGAAGACACCTGGTTTGTGTGCAGAGCTTGGCATCAAGGAGGACCAGGCAATAGATATGGCTTCTGATTTGTGGTCGCAAATGGGCTTCCTTTCCTCTGTTAGAGTTTGCACAAGTTGTTCCCTCTTCATATAGCAGAGAGGAAGTTCTCATTCTAAAGCCAGACAGATCAGAGCAATGACTGTGCTCCCAGTGGGAAACAGTATTGGGTTCACACATGACCGGATGTTTCTAGGATTTGCATCAATTTTCTCTTTGAAAGGTTATGATCTAGCTTTCTAATCCTCTATAGAGTTTGCAAAGTGTTCTAAAGAAACTTTCCTTCCTTCTTCCTCTCTTTCCTTCCTTTCCCTTCCCTTCCCTTCCCTTCCCTCCCCTCCCCTCCCCTCCCCTCCCCTCCCTTCCCTTCCCTTCCCTCCCCTTCCCCTCCCTTTTCTTCTTTCCTCCATCTCCCTGCAAAGTGTTCACAGGGTCAGAAGTGCTCGATAATGGTTTACAGGGCAGATTTTTAAGAGAGAGACATCCATATTGGTTAAACTGACTAAGCACCACCTCTGTGCTGAGCGCTGCTTTAAGAGTCGTACTTTTATCATCTTCTTTAACTACCACAACCTCTCATTCTTATTTAACAACAACAACCTTCCTCATCCCGTTTGCAGGATGAGGAAAGTGAAGCTTGGTGCTTAAGAGCTTGTTTGGTGTATAGTTAGAGAGATGGTGGTGGGGCTGGGATCTAAAATCAGACGGGTCTGGCTCCAGGTCCCAAGTGTTTGAGACACCATAGTAGGAGATGAAGTGCTAAGATCGCTTCAAGCATGATGCAGGGAGGTATTGCAGGAAAGTGGTGTGAGTTACATTTGCACCACAGATGACTGACCTGTGGTGGATTACTGTGCCAGGGAGATTATTTTCCTCTGTGCTGCCTCACTACCAGGTGGTTGTTAGAGTTCCAAATGATAAAGGGAAAGAAATCACTCTAGCAGCCAATCACGCACATTCATATGGAAACATTTCCTGTGACTCAGTGGTGCATTAATAATGCCTGTAGCTGCAAACCAGAGGAAATAAAACTCACAAAGTCTCACATGGCATAGAGCATTAGGAGTTTCACTATCAAGAAGTATCATGGGGTTGGGCGTGGTGGCTCATGCCTGTAATCCCAGCACTTTGGGAGGCCGAGGCGAGTGGATCATTTGAGGTCAGGAGTTCGAGACAAGCCTGGCCAACATGGCGAAACGCTGTCTCTACTAAAAATACAAAAATTAGCCAGGCGGTAGTGGCGCGACTATAATCCCAGCTACTCGGGAGACTGAGGCAGGAGAATCACTTGAGCCTGGGAGGTGGCGGTTGTGGTGAGCTGAGATTGGACCACTGCACTCCAGCCTGGTGGCAGAGTGAGACCCTGTCTACAAAAATAAAAAATAAAACTAAGAAGTACCATAGTAGGGCAGTTTAGAAATAGGCTAATTTATAACAACTCAAAAGTGTCGAATTGGTTCAGATTCTTTCTGCGCTTTTGCTTTGCTGTCTTCATCTTGTTGACTAGGTCCTTAGGCCGGCTGCCTTACAGTCAGCAGAATGGCTGCTCGTGTTTCGGGGATTTTGTCAATACTGGACAGGCAATCTAAGTGTCTCCTTTTATTAGTAAGAGAACTTTTTTAAAGGAAATTCCCAGCAGATATTCCTTTGCGTCTCATTGTCCAGAACAGCTCTCATGCCCAATAATAACTGGCAAGGGGAGACAGCATGAGTGGTTTAGACAATTCTGGGTTTACCCCGGGGCAGGAGTGGGGTCACCTTCCATGAAGGGTGAATGGACTTTGGTTAAGAAGCCAATTGTCCTGCCTTGTGAGTTAAATAACTTTGAAGCAAAATGTAGAATTATTCGGGAGTTCACCTTCAGCTGTCTTTCTGTTGTCCCTGTGACATGGTCTGCAGTCCCTAAAACACCCAGCTGAGGCATATTTTACACACCAGCAGAACCTGCCCAGTGATCTGCTGCTAGCAGCCCAGGTGAGTTCTCAATAGGCTGAATTATTTCTTTTACTCAGACCAGATCCACCTTGGACAGTGAAAAATTTATTTATCACTCAAGTTGCCACAGCTATTTTTTAAAAAGACCTACCAGGAACACATAAAAATATTTTTCTGTTGGTGTCTGTTGAGAAACCAGGTGATTACTCCTGAATTTGGGTAGTTCTGCACTGGATTTACACTACAGATTATTGGGAAGAATATGTTTTGTTTAAGTGGAATTTTGGTGCCAATCTACTCTGTAGACGCTCACCCGGGACCCCCCTGCTTGTGTGTGGTGCGTGTTACGTCTCTGGCAGAACATCTTTGGATTTTGAATTGTAATCAAGGAATGTCTAGGCACACGTGTTTTGGTCTTCTTTAAAAATTTTTCATCTTTATTTCCTTTTTTGTGGAGAAAAGGAGCTTGCTATGTTGCTGAGACCACATGTGCTTTTTCTTTTTCCGTTGTTTTATTTTATTTTATTTTTATTTATTTATTTATTTTTGAGACGAAGTCTTACTCTGTTGCCCAGGCTGGAGTGCAGTGGCACACTCTTGACACATCACAACCTCTGCCTTCCGTGTTCAAGCGATTCTCCTGCCTCAGCCTCCCAAGTAGCTGGGATTACAGGTGTGCACCACCACATCTGGCTAATTTTTGTATTTTTAGTAGACACGAGGTTTCACCATGTTGGCCAGGCTGGTCTCGAACTCCTGACCTCAGGTGATCTGCTGACCTCAGCCTCCCAAAGTGCTGGGATTACAGGCATGAGCCACAGTGCCCAGCTCACATGTGTTTCTTCTATCAACAACTTTTAAAAAGGAAGGGAAGGTTATAACAAGATCACTGAGTATTGGGTCTGCTTGTGCCTTGTGACTACAGCCCTTCAGTGAAAAGGGCTGATGCATTTGATGATGGAATCATCAGGCGTTGTGCTGCAGAAACTAGTTTAAAACCTCAACACATGAGTTTTGCAAATGTAGCCCTTAGAATTTAAATCAGTACCATGTTTCCTACCTTTTCCCCAGGAAAATACACCACGCATTCACAAAGCTCTCCAGGTGTTGAGTCTTCCTGCTTTCCAATTGCTTATTTACTGCCTATCAACAAACTGGTTGCCAGTGTCCAGCCATAATTATCCTTGGATCTTGGTTATAATTTTAGCCTGAGGAGAAGTTCTCTGGAATATCATGAATTACTCTTGGGATCTTACGGAAGACTCTAAGCTAGAAAGCTTGTATTTGGGGAATTAAATACAGTGCTGAATATTCATGCTTTTTAAAAAAGATTTTTTTCTTTCTTTAAATGTCAGCTTTTCTAGTGCATGACTTCATATTTGTTTATAGGTCATGGGCTATAAAATTTCAGCCTATATAGCTCACAAAAATTGGTCAAATTAATTTAAAATAGTGTGTTGGGTGAACCTAAGAATTTAAACTTAAATGTATATTTTCTTTTACATTTAGAAGTAGAGAGGAAGAGGGTTTTTTTTTTTTTTTGGTATGACCTATTAATGTATGCTAATAGAGTAAAAATGTCATAATGCTGAACAAAATCTGAGATCTATCTTGTGAGCTCAAATAATCTTTGACTTCTTTTTGAGAATAAGGTCAAGCATCAAAGAGATGCCAGACAAGAGGTATCATTGCTTCTATTAGTCTGACCTCATGAGGAAAAATGGATGTTGGTGAAGGGGTAGAGGAGTCCCCCACCAGGTCAGAGTCAGAGAAAGAGCCCTAGGCTGCCGCTTGACAAATTCCTCAGCCCTCCAGCCCTCCCTTCTCCCTTGCTTCCTTCCTGGCCTTCGCCCTAGATGGCTTCGTCCTCTCTCGGTGTGTCCAATGTGCATATAATCCCACACTCCTTAAATAGATCATTATTTAGAGGAAACTTCCAAAGTGAAGCAGCCTCGAGCCAAGAGGCCAAGAGCTGTCTTTGTTATTCAAGCTAGTCTTTCATTGCCTGGACCTTGGAAAAGCCATTTGACCTCAGGGTGCCAGTTGGCCCAACCACCAACTAAAGTGATTGCTGCTGGCTCTAACAGACTGTGATCTGTTTTTGTAAATAAATGATTTAAATACCTCCTAAAATGAAGGGAATGTGCATTTTTGCCTAAGATAGAATTATAACCTTCAGATATAATTAGATTGATTAGAGTGGTCTAATTTAACACTTGAATTCCTCAATCATTTATATCCTGTGTTATTTTAAAGCTCCCACTTCCACCCTGGAAATCTTTTACCAACTGTGACTCGGGGTGGTGCAGAGGGAATGAAACGTAGTGGTCTCCATTTTTGACAACTCAGGCCTGCAAGGGTTGATAGGAAGGCCATGTAGATCTAAAACTAAGATATATATGTAAAATATATTTGCATGTAAATTGCAGATCTTTCCTTCACTTTCTGTGGCGAGTGTGCAATATGCAGTGAGCAAGTTAGGCTTGTGTTATTTGGTTCATGCTGTGGGTTGGAGATGACACTCAAACAATGTACACTAGGGTTGAGAAAGTTTAGAATCTAAAAAGCAAATCCAGAGATGTTATTTGAATGGAGGGGGTGGGGACAGGGGTAAGGCCTGAGATGAGTAATATCCATTTCACTGTCTTCACTTCAATCCTGTTTTCCTTCCATGTAGCAGTGTCTACGGGGCAAGGCAGGGAATGTGTCTGCTTATACTGCCGTGAGGCTCGAATCATCACTGCCTCACTGCCGGCACAGAACCTCACCAAATCTCTATGCAAAACAGCTTTCTGAGCTCTGGGCTTCACCTGTGCCCAGGAACTCTAACCTGGGTCAAGGGCTGGATAGAGAACAACCCCACATCATCCATTCTATCCTCTGGATACTTCCTTCTCAGTTCTCCCCCTTGCCAACGGTCCTTCCTCCTCCTGTATTGAGCATTTGTGCACACAATTTGGCTTAGAAGTTGTATATCCTTAAGTTATATTTCCCAGAGTCATTGCTGTTTTTTTTTTTTTTTTTTTAAAAAAAAAGATGTTTACAAACTATCCAAATCAACAGAAAACCACAAACCACATGTTCTCACTTATAAGTGGGAGCCAAGTGATGGGAACACATGGACACGTAGAGGGGAACAGCACACACTGGGGCCTACTGGAGGGTGGAGGCTGGGAAGAGGAAGAATATCAGGAAAAATAACTAGACGGTCCTCAACTTAATACCTGGGTGATGAAATAATCTGTACAACAAACCCTCGTGACACAAGTGCACCTATAAAACCACCCTTCACATGTACTCCTGAACTTAAAATAAAAGTTTTTTTTTAAAGACCGTAGAAAGAAAAAGAAACTGTCCAAATCAGGACAGTTTGGAAAGCAGCTGGTCTTTGAGGTATTTCTGAGGAGCAACAGTAACATATAGGGTGGGGTCGATGGTCTCCTCGCTTGAATTTGCACCAAAGTTAAACACAGCCACAGTGTCTTTCCCAATTTCTGCTCTGAAAATGTTCTTTACATCATTCAATTCCTTTAAAATTGGAAGATGTGAGACCATTTCATGGTTAAAATTCACTTTGACATAGATTTATTTTTCTTTTTATAGCTAGGAATCCTCTAGACCAGGTAGAATTTATTTTAGGTTGTTGAACAAAGTACCACTTTGGGCTACCTGGTTCTATATAGTCTGTATTTATAGAAATTTACATTTACATTTGCTATAGTTGATAATTTGGCAATAAATGTTCAATGACAGAATAATCGTTATATGTCTACAGTGTGTCAATTTGCCTCCTAGTCTGCAAAAGTACAGTCTTGTTCTACATCTAGAAGAGATGTAAGACAAAACACAAACACACAACACAAAACTATTTTGTTTTCTAACAATTGAAATGATTTCTAGTCTTGGCATTGGCTGAGAAGAGTGTGTTTAGAATATTTTTACATAAAATGATTTTTTTTTGTTGTCGTTATTATGTTTACCTTCACAAAGAAACTGAAAATGGTGTCTTGCAGATTGTTTAAATAAAATAAAGCATTATCCACATGGCTTGTAAACATTTTAAAACTATAATATAAGAAGTGGAGCTGGCCAGGTGCAGTGGCTCACGCCTATAATCTCAGCAGTTTGGGAAGCCAAAGTGGGCAGATCACTTGAGGTCAGGAGTTTGAGACCAGCCTGGCCAACATGGTGAAACCCAGTCTCTACCAAAAATATAAAAATATAAAAATTAGCCAGGTATGGTGGCACATGCCTGTAGTCCTAGCTACTCAGGAGACTGAGGTGCCAGAATCACTTGAACCTGGGAAGCAAAGAGCGAAGGTTGCAGCGAGCTGAGACTGCCCCACTGTACTCCAACCCAGTGACACAGTGAGACTCCTGCCTCAAAAAAAAAAAAAAAAAAGAAGTGGGACTAATATGTCCAATGAAATTGAACATGGAAATATGAAAGAGTTCTGTAATTTCACATGCTCTATTGTGTCACCTGGAACAAACAACAAATTACAGTAGGAACTAATGAGTCTAAGTATCTACAGTCATCTTTTGAAAGAATGAGGCTTCGTTCTGTCCAGCCACCTAGTAGCTGAGGCTGGACCAGTGATGGGGCTTGGAGGGTTTGCAGAAAAATGTTAACATAGCCAGAGACTACTCTTCTTAGAAAGGTCTGCTTGCTGGCCGTTGGCTGGTGTCTGGGTACTTTGCAGTTGAGCTATTCCCAAAGTGATAATAATGACTCGCTGTTTTTAGAACGTTTGTGCCAATCATGTGGCTTCTGCTGAACATCTGGTTTCTTTCTGTGAATCTGAAATTTTGAAACATGATTGGCAGAGTGCCTATGTCAGCAGGTCCAGATAAAAACCTTGGGCTTCCCTGAGCCTAAACCTCGTGAACACTTTGCAGAAAAGCTCACTCCGTGTTCCTCTCATATGGGAGGAAGAAACCATGAGAAAGGCTGCCTATGAATTCCTCCAGACTCCCAAGCTGTCTTTGTCCCTTACAATCTGCCTGTGTTGCCTCGTTTTGCTACTGTAATAAATCTTAGCCATGAGTACAACTCTATGCTGAGCCCCTTGAATATTTCTAGTAACACTCTGAACATCAGGGTGGTATCAGGGTCCCCAACACAGAGGGGAGCAGTTCAGAAAGTAAGCATGGTTACCTCTCAGAACCCCACATACATCAACCTCAGGACATCAAGATCTGGGCAGAGGAGAAGAGTCTTTGCAATCATCTGCCTGGGATCTGCATCCTGTACTGGCAACGGAAAGACCATAAAGCTCAATGAGGCATGAAATGGAAATGCTGTAGGAAGAAAGTAGTAGATGAATGTACAATGGTGTGGTTTTGATGGATAAGGTTATGGTTTTGGTGGATTCTAATGGAAAACAGAGTAAAACATATATGAGAGGTCTGAGTATATAGCAAATATTTCATTTGAACTTTTGTCTTCTGAGGAGAAAAACTGCTAAAATGTGCAAAATGTTCCTTTTTTTAAAACTGTAAGGTTAGAAATGTGTAGAAATATTAAAGGGAAGGTTTTTTTTTTTTTTGAGATGGAATCTCTCTCTGTTGCCAGGCTGGAGTGCAGTGGCGTAATCTTGACTCACCACAACCTCTGCCTCCCGGGTTCAAGTGATTCTCCTGCCTCAGCCTTCCAAGTAGCTGGGATTATAGGCATGTGCAACCACGCCCAGCTAATTTTTGTATTTTTAGTAGAGACGGGTTTCACCCTGTTGACCAGTCTGGTCTAGAACTCCTGACCTCAGGTGATCCACCTGCCTCGGCCTCCCAAAGTGCTGGGATTACAGGCGTGAACCACCGCACCCAGCCTCTTTCCATCCCAAATTCCATTAATTTTTAATACTTCTGAATATGGGATACATTATTGTCATGTTAGGTTTATTCCACTGCAAAAATATCCATATTGAAAATGTATAATACTCGACTCCCAGGCAGCTACCTGTCCCTGTGGTACCTTTGTAAAGTTAGAAAAAGCACCCCTTCCTCAAAGAGTTTGACTGCTGTCTTTCTGAAAATGGTTATAATTAATACTGTACCATATTTCATTAGATGTAAGATGCTAGTATTGGTCAGACTTACTCTTATTTTTATACCACTAAGAAAAACAAATACTGCCTACAAGATGAATTAGTTGCAGATAATTGATGAAATATAAATAAATGAAGCTACAATAGAGGATGTGAATTTTGTCTTGTTAAAACATACCCCTCTGCACATGTGTGCCTGCTAACTTCTCAGATCTTGTCTTCAATACTGTGTGCCTTTCAGAATCCTGACATTCCTTCATTTACCGAACACCTGAGCACAGACCGTAGGTGCCAGCATCCCAAATCCTACTAAGAGTCATAAGTATAACAAAACCCAGTTCAGAGAGTCGAGCCTATGTTCTGTAGCAGCCAATACCAGGAGTGATAACATATTCTTCGACTTGGAAAGGGGCAGTGCTGGGTCTGCAGCTCGTTAGTTGTGTAGTATTGGGCTGGTCATACCACCTCCTGAACTCAGCTTCTTTCACCGGAGAAAGGAGGTCATAACATACACAGCTCAGAGCTGATTGAGAATTTTCTGGGTTCATTAAGGAGCTATCTGCGCTTCGTAAATGCCTGTTCTGTTTTACTGATTGAGAATTCTTTCTAAACCATCCAGAAGTGTGTTTTATTTGCTTGTCTCTAAGACATGCAGAAGGAAAAAAAAACATATAAAATGTGACATTTTGAGGGTGGAACTGTTTATGCTGGCTTTAAGCTACTACCTCAGCTCCAGACCTACCTTTTCACACCCTGATGTCAGGGCTGGAGCTCTGCAAACCACACCTCCGCTTTGCCAGCTGCTTTCTGTTGGGCTCTGTCATTAGGGGCACTAGAGGGAGACCTTGGGGGTAGAAGGGGAAAAGGATCTTGCTCTTTATGACTTTCCTGCTGGTCCCCTATGCCACCCAGCAAATGGCCCTGCATGCTGGCAGCAGCTATGGATTCTAGCTTCCAGCTTCTTCCTACTCTCCAAGGTCAGCTTCGGCACAAGCTCCAAAGACATCAGCATCATCTGGGCAATTTCAGCTTCTCAGAATCTGGGTCTCAGCTCCCTGGGGACCTTCTTCCCAGCTCTCAGGCATTGCTAGCAACTGGCTGGTGGTCTTTCTTCTGAATGATGGGTCTTTGCTTTGCACAGTCCTCCAAGCTTCTAGGTTCCAATATAACTACATGTGTGGTGTTTTTCTTGAAAGTTATAGGAAATATTTCATTTAAAAAAGGTCTCTGTGTGCAGCAAATACTAGTTTCATTTCGCTCATTCGTGGAACCTTTAAGAACAGGTTGCAAGTATTTTATTTGCATTCCAGGCATATCAGAATATAAAACATTCCTATTTAATGCGAAATATTTGTAGGAGGATGTGAGTGATTTTTACAGTGGATTCACTGGAAGTGATATTAAAAAGGTTTTATAGAGGAAATGCGTTATTATACCCATGCAGATACATCACAATCTAGGTTGGAATGTAGCAGGAAACTGTTTGAAATATAAAATAATAGTCCATTAGCTCTGAGAAATGTAAAAATCACATAACTAAAGGAAATATATTGGCTTAAGTAAATCTGGTTCAAAGCAGACAAAAAATGCCAAGAAAAATACTGCTAAGTAGATTCTTATCCCTTATTTGTGGTCTATAAAAGCAAATGGTAGCACTGCAGTTCAGGAAATATTGGTGACTAAAAAGCAAGTCTCAGCATAAAATTGTATGACATAAGAACAAATGCCTTTACTTGAAAGCAAAGGAAATCAAGCAACAACAACAACAACCTATAAATTTGACTGAATTCCCACACAGGTTGTGTTGCATATTGACAAGCAAATCAGTATAAAACCTGTAAAAAAAAAAAAAAAAAAAAAATTGAAAGTACCCCAAGGTCATTCTCATGCATGCAGTAAAAGGCAGTATTTGCTTGGCTATGAGCACATGAATAAGCAGCAAAGAGGAAAATAATTCTGATAGAAACCAGCCTAAAACATGGTTTCAAGAGCTTCCCGGAAATTCCATTCCTGTTTGAGCCATGGTCTATGGCAGTGTTCAATTGAAATCTAGTCAGAAAATAGCACATAATTTACCTCTGATAATCTGGGTGGCTAATACCTTATTTCTCAAGTAAAGGAAAGCAGGCTGGGTGCAGCAGCTCACACCTGTAATCCCAGCACTTTGTGAGGCCGAGGCAGGTGGATCACCTGAGGTCAGGAGTTCAACACCAGCCTGGCCAACATGGCGAAACCCTGTCTCCACTAAAAATATAAAAAATTAGCTGGGCCTGGTGGTGGGTGCCTGTAATCCCAGCTACTTGGGAGGCTGAGACAGGAGAATTGCTTGAGCCAATGAGACTGAGGTTGCAGTGAGCCGAGATCATGCCATTGTACTGCAGCCTGGGCGACAGAGTGAAACTCCACCTCGAAAGAAAGAAAAAAAAAAAAAAAAAAGAAAAGCACGGAAGGATAGAAATCACCAATCTTTTCTGTTATGTTTGTGTTTCTGTTTTCTGCCCCCAGGGGCTAATGGTATTACCATGGTCTATACATCCACTATTCCTCTTTCCTTCCCTGTTGGGCTTTCAATAGGCTTAGTTCACTAGACATGGGGTAAATATGTTGCTTTTTGGTAAAGATAAGTTTTGCTTGCTGACAAATATGGTAGCTCCTTACAAAGTGAGCAGTGATCAGAGACAGTGTAAGCTAGTAGAACAATACATTGCTGTAAGCTACCCCAAATTTATTTGATTCAGCTTAGGTTAAAATACAAGCTAATGACAAGGACTCAGCATTTTGTTTTACGTTTGTTGGACAGAACAAGTTACGTACGCAAGTGTTTTCAAGGATTTTCTTCATTGATATTTAGCCTTTGTTTTCATAGGGAAGAGGGAAGGTCACCAGATAGTTTACATTCTTATTATCATGACATATATGTCATACTTAATTGGTCGGTATCGTGGCATTTTAGCTTTTGAATTTTTCTCTGTTTAGACAGGAAAAGAAATTTTTCATTGTATTGAAAGTTCATTTTAACTGCTTCAAGAACTATTGGCTTTCTTATTGAGACTATGAATGTTTACTGCAGGAAATTACACTTGGAAAACTTTGTTCGCTATAATTGGAAACCGAGTTTGTCACCAAAGGCTGATTAAACCCAACAACGATTTAAACTTCTGACTCTTCCTTTAGTTTACACGGACAAGATAAAAGAGATTGAACAGAATCTTTTCCTCCACCTCGAGAAATGAATGACTTTCACAGGTAAAAAGGATGGACAGTGTGTGACAATTTAAACAGTCAATTCACCTTCTCCATGAGCCTCAGTGAATTAAGAAATTTTCAACCCCTTTATGATTGTTCAAGAAGAAACAGGGCGGTGAACCTGCATTTTATATAGACTTTCTGCTGTTTATCTTTTCAGTCCTTTATATATGGCCTTCTATTGTTTCTCTTTTCTGCCCCTGAGAAGCTTCCTCTCATACCTCTCACTGGAAGATTTGATTGTATTGGAAGAGGGAAGGAATCTCACAGGAGATCAGTATGGTTTTATCTTGGATCTGTGCTATCCATGCCTCATTTTCCTTTCTGTATTCTGTTGTGGGCAGAATCCAGGGACAAGTTGTCTTGGCATTCTCGTTTTGCACAGAACAGTGCCCTGAACATAGTAAGTAGTTGGAAATAGTAACTTGAGTGCATGACTATCCTACTACAAATTATTTCTTAATGCCCATCTTTTAAGGGTATCATGGAAAATCAGGATTATGCATCACCTATAATGGAACTCATCACATTCCCCGTGCTCATTTTCCAGGTCTCCTGTATCAATGGATGGCTCTGTCTTGTGTTCAGTGCTAAAAAACGGAATTCTACAGTGAGAGTTCTCTCATCTCATGACCAAGTCCAGCCATAGTCTGCTGCCTCTACCCCACAAACGTCCTTCAATTCCAGCCTTTGGCACAATTTCCAGTTTAAACTAACCAGTGTCTCTCAATTCATCCTTTGTTCTCTACTGGGTTTGTCTTACAGCACCCAAATGTGATTATAGTATTTCCTTACTTAATGTCTTTCTGTGGCTCACAACTTACTTTTCTAAAATGATCTTGATTCTTCCAACAGCTGAAAAGATTTAATATGTCCCAGCCTCTGCTGACCTGTCTGGCCTCATCTCACCTTACCCTCATTCTTGAGAATCTTTGTTTTATTTTGTTTTTGCAGGGCGGCCATCGTGATTTATTTGTCAGTTCTTAAGAAACACTGGACTTCTCATCTGGGGCCTTGGCATTGTCATTCCTTCTTTCTGATTCCCTTTTCATAGAGTGTTCTGATTACTCACTCATCCAGTTGATTCCACTTATTTAAAAAAATTTCAGAACAAATGTCACTTCCTGCATGGATTTTCCTGATTACACAAATTTGTTTTGATTCTCCTATCATATGTTCATTCCTCTAGGTTTGATCTTGTATATATCTAATAAATCTGTGATTAAGTAACTAATTTTTAGGTAGTTGCCTATTATGTATTTTCATGGCTAGAATGTTATTCTTTGTCCTAGATCCTAATAGTAGGATACATATCCTACTAGATAGATAGATAGATAGATAGATAGATAGATAGATAGATATCCTACTATATATAATCCCATATATATATAGTATGATATATATGGGATTATATCGTACTATATAGGATTATGTATGGGATTACTATATATTATGTATGGAATTACTATATAATCCCATATATATAGTAGGATACACACATACACATACACACACTCAAAAGAACAACACACACACAAATCTAAGAACAAATTATTTTTAATCTAGGTTTTTAATACCATAGATCATGATTTTTTATAAGGAATATTCATTTTTCTGTCACTCTCTGACCCCCAAAACATGTGGGAGATTGTTCTTGGCCATGGGTTTTGGGTGGTAAGGAGATAAATGTTGTCCTTAGCCTCAAGGGGCTCATAATTGTTCAGCTAAATTTGCTTAAAATGAACCTTATCTGCCAATATGTATAGGTGAAGTACACCTAAAGCGTGCTGTGGCTCATTAGGAATGGTCTTAGGAATTGTTGGGTTGAGGGGCTGAAATAGAAGGTCAGCTTATGTGCATTAAGAAGCGAGCCTACTGGATCCCAGTCTCTGCCACCCCAAAATGAGACTCATCAGCCTGCATGTTATTGAAGGCAGAACCATTACAGAACCTCCAAGGGCAAGGTGCTGAGGTGGAATAGGGAACAGAGGAACTGGGTCTTCTCTTTAATTCTGCACACAGCATCTGTGGGCACGTGGATGAGTTAGGTCACATCCCTGGCCATCATAAAATGTTTGGGAAGAAAATGCAGTGGCATTTGTGAAGTGTCTAGCACACTGCCTTTGCTCTTAGTCAACAAATGAATGCTCATTTCTTTCCCTGCCCTTTTTCCTCATCATCAGACCCATCATTCTAACATGTTTCTATATTCCCTTCCTGCTAATTCAGGAAGCAAACCGATGCCTCGGTGTGTCCTTGTGTTCTCTGCTTGTCCAGAATTTTTAAAAAGTCGTATATAGTGATAGAAACTACATACACACATTTATAATTTATCCCACATGAGCTTTGAGATTATTTTTATATGTCCTCCAGCTATAATGAAAATTTCATAAACAAACAGCCCCCTTTTATAGGTTTTATGTTACTCCAAAATGCTCTGTTAGTGCTTTGCGGACAATAGTTTCTGGTCACCTGCCTATGAAAAAAGTAAGTGTCCGTGAATGCTAAAATGGCCTCGAGAAAGAAGAAGGAGAACTCAAAGCCAAGGGTCTGATAATCTGCAGAATGTTTGCTACAAATGTTTTAAGCACAGGAGCAACCTGGCTGATGTAACTACATGACGTTTGCTAACTGGCCTGTCAATTTACAGATCCCATCATCATTTTCTAACTCCCTCACTTCCACTGACTCTTTCAGCAGAATGAAGTTATCTTCTGACATAATGTTGACAGGCACCAAAAAATTACACATGAAATTATGAACTGTTTTGATTAAGTAATTACTAGTTAACAACATGTATAAAGTATTTGCTATTTTGTTCTATGTTAAGCATTCCAGATTTGTGGTGAGCAAAAATGCATGGATCCCTCCTTCTATCCTGTTTATACAGAAAGGATCTCATTCCCTCTCCAGGGTCCCAGTTTACCCATACAATATGCTCTTGAAATATACATCACAGGATGCATTGTTGAATGTTACACAATGTTGAATGTTATACAATGTTGAATGTTATACAATATAATGTAGTTGATTTCAACAGGAATAGTTTTATGAGATCCTCAATGTCACAGTTATTATTATGCATTCCCAAATAACATCAACTCTTACAAAAACTGAAATAATTTTTCCAGGAGTTAGCAGTTGACAGGAAACTTTTTCCTCAGTAATGACTATAATCTAATTGTCCGTATTTTCTATTGAAGTACTGTATTAGTCTGTTCTCATGCTGCCAATAAAGACATACTTGAGACTGGATAATTTATAAAGGAAAGACAGTTAATTGACTCATAGTTCAGCATGGCTGGGGAGGCCTCACAATCATGACGGAAGATGAAGGAAGAGCAAAGACATATCTTACATGGTGGCAGGCAGGGAAGTGTGTGCAGGGGAACTGTCCTTTATAAAACCATCAGATCTCGTGAGACTTAAGTCATTATCATGAGAACAGCACAGGAAAAAGCGCCCTCATGATTCAATCACCTCCCACCGGGTCCCTCCCACAACACATGGGGATTATGGGAGCTACAATTCAAGATGAGATTTGGGTGGGGACACAGCCAAACTCTATCAAGCACTTTAGAGTAATTATTTAAGCCAACTCACAATGAAAACATAACATGATACATGATATTCACATAATTCAAGCTGTAAGGCCACCTTTTTCACTAAACATAAACAAAGGAAACCCAAGTAAATATTAATGGTAACTACTCAGAAAGCAGCAAAGCACATGAGAGCCCTGCACACAGCAAGTGCTCCTGGACATGCCATGAGTCAGCCAACTTCCAGAGCTGTAAAAGGAGAACTTCTGTAACTTCACACCACTGGCACAGTGGCACAGTGGCACAGAGGCACAGAGGCCTTGTCTTGCAGCCTCAGCTGCTTCAGGGTTAGAAACAACCAAACGGGTCCTGAGAATAGGTCTTGTGAGCAGAGAGTGGGGGAATCAAATGAATTCTTCTTGCCAAAACCAAATGTGCAAATCTGGTACTTAGACTGTATGTATATGTGAAAAAGGAGAATAAGGTATGATTAACAAAAGATAAATCAGCTGTCTATAAGCACTATAGTTTCAGGTGATTTTTTTAAAGATGGTTTTTCACAATTTATATATATTATATTATATATGTATTATATAATATTATATATATATACTTTTATGGCCAGGCATGGTAGCTCACGCCTATAATCCCAGCACTTTGAGAGGCCAAGGCAGTTCGATCACCTGAGGTCGGGAGTTTGAGACCAGCCTGACCAACATGGAGAAACCCTGTCTCTACTAAAAATACAAGAAGTTAGCCTGGCATGGTGGTGCGTGCCTGTAAACCCACATACTCAGGAGGCTGAGGCAGGAGAATCGCTTGAACCCAGGAGGCAGAGGTTGCCATGAGCTGAGATTGTTCCATTGCACCCCAGCCTGGACAACAAGAGTGAAACTTAATCTCAAAAAATAATAATAATAATTTTATAATAAGGAGTCATTTGAATTAACAAAAAAGGGCACCACGAACTAAGTGAAAATTGAGCAATGAGCCGACGGGTTAGTGATTCTCAGGTCACCAACTTTGTCCTGAAAATGAGTTTCACTCAAATCCCAAGCCTATATGGCTGCCATAACCCCAAAAACATGTAAGGATAAGGGAAAAAAGGGAACAAACTGCATCACCACTTGTAAATGTGGAACGTCCTGGGGCTGTTGCTCCAATAAGGAAAAGCTGCAGCATCTGGCATCAGGCATCCATCCTACCTCATTCCTTGCCTTCTCTTGGGCCACATGTCATAGTGATGCCCCCAGCCAGCCTTCCACATAAGTGGTCCTACCAGCTGCTCCCTGGAATGGAACTGAGAGGCCAGATTCATTTTCCAGGAGGAGGCCCCAGTGAGATTAGAGGACATTTACTGAAATGACGGTTCTCTCTGCCTGGAAAACAGTATCCCAGCTCGGGCTTTTGCTATAACCCAGGGTTTGGTGTGTAATGACAGAGGTCATCCATCCATTCAGGGGACACTCTGGGATCATAGAGCCCCTCTCCCACTTTTCCCTGGAGATAATCTTGCCCATAAAGGGAAATGGGTAGACCAGGCTTTGAAGATTCTGTGGCAATTATAAAGCCTGGGAATCTTGCAGGCAGGAGACTAGACTTACCAGTGTCCAGCACTAGAGAGAGGGCTGTGGGGAGGGGAAGTGATCCTTTCACAACCAAGGGTTCAGGGTCAGTGGAGGTTGGCAACCCTCTCCCCACCCCGTGACCCCCTCCATACACTCTACCAGGGGTCTGACCTTGGGCAAGTTACCTACCCTCAGTTTTTCTCATCCATAAAATGGGATACTTAACATGACATACATTGCAGGGGAGATGTGAGGATTAAATTAGCCCGTGTGCAGAGAACGACTGGAACAGTAGGTGTCATGTAGAAAACACTCAGTAAATTCGGTCAGCAGCCAGTGTCATTGCTGTCACTCCTCCCGTGTCCTGTGCGTGCTCATATGTGGACAGTGCCCTGGTTGCTGTTGCAGTGAGAATGAGCAACAAAGGATTTAGCTTCTAAGAGCTCAAGTTCAGCATTTCCCAGGAAAATTAGAATTTTAAAGGAGCAGCCTCCTGTGGACCCAAAATGAATGGAATTTTAATTCTGCCAGATCTGTGTTGGACCTTGACTGTTACCAAGATATTTAACTTTCGAATGATTAAGTTTGCTAATCTACAAAATAAGGATATTGATATTAACCTGTGGGGTCTGTAAAACTTCAAAAAAGGAAGGGTGAAAGTCTAATGGGGTTCAGAAGACTCTGTGCAGTTAGAGGCAAATGCATGCAAATTCCAGCTCAGTCAATGAGAACTTATCTCCTCTAGCTTCATGTTCCTTATCTATAAAATCAAGATAAGAGTAGCCCCATACTTTAAATAATTATGAGGATTAAATACAATAATCTGTGTAAAATGCTTAGTGTCTGTTAAGAATTTTAGATTTGGTTCTTATCATTACATGAAATTTTATTGTATTAATCAGGCAGGATCCATTCAGCTGCAAGTGACAGAACACTTGCTTAAGCAAAATGAGCTGATTTACTGCCTCATGTCCAGGAATTGATCTGAGGGTTCAGTCCAGATGGGATCCAGGAGCTGAAACACTTCGGTCAGCAATTGTTTTCCTCTCTGTATCCTCACTCTTTTGTTTTTTATAATTTGCCTCCATCCCAAGAAGGTTTTCTCCTGGTGATGTTAAAGCTCTAGTCACATATTCTGCGAGTTTGGCCATCTCTGCAGGAGATACCGTTTCTTAATCCCAACACTTAAAACATGAAGTCTCCATGCAGTGCTCACCAGTTCTTATTAACTCGGATGCCATTGCTGGCTCATTCCTGAAGCACTCATTGTTGACAGTAGGCTGAGAGGCTCTGATTGGCCATCCTGCACCATTAGCTCACCCCATTGCCAGGGTGGGAGTCAGCCCCACCTGACAGCATAGGCTGAATATGGTGTGGGGTTTCTCCAAAAGGAAAGGGAAAAATGGTGCTGTATCAGTTTGTTGGTGCTGTATCAGTTTGTTAGTGCTGCCATAACAAAAGAACACAGACTGGGTGTCTGAAAAAATAGAAATTCATTTTCTCATAACATGGAAGCTTTCATAATATGAAAATCCAAGATCAGGATACGGACGATAGTTTCTTTGGCGGCCTCTCCCATTGGTTTCCAGATGGCTGTCTTCTCTCTGTATCTTCCCATGGTCTTTCCTCTATGTGCCCAGTTACCTCTGTCCAAATTTCCTCTTCTTAGGAGGACACTAGTCGTATTGGATTATGACCCACCCTGAAGACTTCATTTTAATTTAATTATTTCTTTAAAGACTGTATCTTCTGATAGGATTACCTTCTAGGCACTGCAGGCTGGGATTTCAATATATGCAATTCAGTGAGGGAGGGGGACACAATTCAGTACATAATTGCTGCTACTAGAGGAGAGGTGCTGTTCAGGAGTGGAAGGTCATGTTGGAATTGCCAGCACTCCAAACTATCACTGGTTTATCTCATCACAGGTTGAGTTCTATTTTGCAAAGTAAGATGTGAGCTCAGCATCGACAACAGGCTTCTTCCGTTTTGCGCCTCCTCTCTCTTGACTGTGGCTTCTGCTTTTCTACCACTGGGAAGAGAAGCTGGAAGTTCAGGAGTCGGCCTTTCCACGCTTGAGCCCAGCAGAGATCTCACTTCTGCTCAACCCACTAGCAAAAGAAGTCACAAAGCCCCACCTAACTGCAGGGAGGTTGGACAATCATAGAGAGAAGATAGATATTCAGTGTGCCATCTCCAAAGGAAAAACTGAGTCACTTCAGGAAACTGCAGCGATTATCTCATCTTTTCTTCCAAGTTTCCATGCTGTTAGTGGTTACTGCATCATCCTATCACTGTAGAGGTATGTGTTTTTCTTCCTTCCTGCCTCTGCAGTTGAGCAGGCTCTATACTCCATCAACATCTATACTCTACTCCATCAGTTATGTCTATTACATCCTTTTCTTCATGTTTAGTTTAGTGCCATTATCTTTGTTCAGGTCTCTATAGCAACATATATAGCAACATAGACTATTGCAAGAAGAAGATCTAGAATACAAAAAAGCTCAGAGTTGGAAACTCTAATGGGTACTGGAAAAGCAGGAATGATTCTTCATCCCCAGAGCATAAACTTCAGGACTGGAATGAGGCAAGAGACAGGAGATGAGGCTGGCTGGGCAGGTGAGCAGAAGACTAACCAATACCAGCCTTGATCAAGTCAGTCCAGAAAACTGAGAACCCGCATCCAGTGAGCAATTGGGAGCTACTGGGTAACTTGAGTAGGGAAGGTGAAGGGTGAGGGGGACTGGGGAAATATGAAGCTAGAAGCAGGAGTCTGGTGTTGGTGGAGTCAGATTTTTAGCCTGTAAAGAGATCAGATCACAGAGGTCCACAGGACTTTTGACAAGTGACTAGAGTTCTCTGTCCCTCTCAAGTTCCTTATTTATAAAAAAGCAATAATTCTAACATTTCCTGCAGAAGTGGATTTAGGGAACTAATGTATACATGACAGCTATCACTGTTCTTGAGCATAGTAAGTGATCAGTGAAAACTGGTTATAATTCAGAGGGGGAGAGTCAGATGGAGCAGGCTGCCTTGAGAGAAGCTATGAGATCTGTGACAAAACACACCCAGTCAGTTGGCAACCCTGCCTGGAGAACACTGATGAAATAAACACATGACTTTATTCTCCCTCGCTCTTTTATCATCTTCTATCATTGGCCAGAGCCAACTGGAAACCAAACCAGTAAGGGTAGACAGCAAGACAGGGAAGGCAGAGAGTGAGTTCGTGGGGCAAACAGAAAACATCCAGTACCCCACTGTGGATAAAATTCAAGAACAAGTATTCTCTCAGCTGCAAGTGATGGAAACTCATGTCACACTTGCTTATGCAAAAATGAGATGATTTATCAACTCAAGCCATTGGAAAGTCCAGCAGTAGATTTTGTAAGGTTCAGGCAAGGTGGGATCCAGGTGTGGAAGAACCGTAGGTAAAAGCACAGAGAGAATTATCAGGGTTATTGTACTTACATTTGAGTAGTAAAGTGACCCTTATTAATAGGACATGGTGATCTGTGCTTTGATGCAATTCATGAACAATAGAGATGGCTTTACTGTCACACACTTGCCTGTTCTTGGCCATCACTATATCACTACAGGTAAACTGAGCCAGCCTGGGTCATTTGTACACTGGTTCACCTGCCCTGAAGAATATCATTATCAGCAATTGATTATCTTCCAGTTTTAACCTTCTTGATCATCTCTGGTTACTGAGTGAATTATCTAACAAAAGAAATACACATTTGAGTTGACCGTATGCACTATCTGCATGTGAAACTAGAATCACGCAAGCTTCATTGAAGACCCTTCCAAAGTGGCAAACCAGGTAAGGGGAAGTGTGATCAGAGAGTTATTAGCAAAGCCACAACCTGTGAAACTCTCCACCCACCACTAGCGGATCCCGAAAGGAATCACGTGGACAATCTGTGACTTGGAAGTCCAGTGTCCCACATGTCCTAAACTCAGAATGTTTTAAAGGAGTTCGACTGAAGTTAGCAAGGAGGTGAGACATGACTATAATTTTATCTCTTAGCATGCTCTTTGACACCTGCCAGTCTAGAGTTTTTCGTTCTGCACATTTGTCATGACTTGTTGCCTGATTATCATCTCCCACCATGATTCTTTCATCAGAGATCTGAATTGGAAAAAACTGATGTGGCAAAACCCTTCTGTCTAGGGATAGATATCAGAACCCTGTGTCCAGGGGATGGGTGACTTTGGTGGGCATAACTTGCCTAGCATGTGACCTTCTCCCACTACAAGAATAGTCAACATCCATCTCTCTCCTGTCTAGCCTAAGCTGTGCAGTGTAAGAATGAATGGTTTCTCGTGGATATGAAATAGATGTTTCCTCAGGCACACTCAATACATTTGTCACTGAATTCTTCTTGTTCTTGGGTCTGTAAGAACTGATTATGCTAGTCAGATTTTTCCTCAATTCAACGGAGTTTAGCAAAACATTCAAAGGCAGTTGAGAAATGTCTTTCCTTAGAGTTGGCGTCTCCATCATGCAGCAAATGACTAAGGTCTCCTAATGAGTGTCTGCAACCATGGTTATTAATCACTGCAGAGACAGGTTTTATGCCCAGGGACTCCTGCCCCTGGGCTGGTGCGTGGCTGCTGCTCACCGGGGCCCAATGGAAGGTGTCTGATGCTTCACTGTTGCATCTAAATGCACCACTTGTCTCAATGACCGCAGACACTGGGTTGATGTGTGGTGCTTTCTGTATTCTCTGATGGTTTTAATATTTTCAAGTAAGAAAAAATGCACAAAAGATTTATAATTGCTGTTTGTGGTTGACTGTCGTTTCCCACGGTATTTTTTTTCCCGTATTGGGTACATTATTTGAAAAATAAAATCACGAGTTGGACAAGAAATGTCATTACGGGAGACAAACTGTGTAAGGAAATTACCTGCTGTCTTCAAGGACACAATTGTTCCTTCTGACTCAAAAACCTGAAAACTTGCCTCAGGTGAAAAGGGTTGATTAGAGTGTGACAGTTAATGTATATGCCAGTTCGACTGGGCCCTGAGGTGCTCCTATCGAACATCATTTCTGAGTGTATGTCAGGATATTTGCCAACGAGATTAGCATATGAATTGGTGGACTCAGTGAAGTGTAATATTTCCCCAAAGCATGCAGGCACCAACCAATCCACTGAGGGCCCGAATAGAGCAAAAGGTGGAAAAACAAGAATATTCCCCCCTTGTTTATTTATTTTTTTCTACCTCATTGCTTGACCTCAGACATCTCATCTCATCTCATCCTGCCATGAGACTGGGATTTGTACCATCAGTCCCCACCGGTTCTCAGGCCTTTGAGCTCAGACGGAATTACACCAACAGCTTGCCTGGGTCTCTAGATGGTCGGAGGCACATTGTGGGATATCTCATCTCCAGAACTGTGTGAGCCAGGTCCTCATCGCCGCCGCACAAAACCCGAAACCTTCCGTCTCCCTGTGCATCCATCAGGGGACACCTGATGTGACTAATAAAAGGAAGAGATTGGCCACTCAATGCCAGAAGACAAGAGGAGGCGATGGGAGATTCTACCTGACATTCATCAATGGCAAACCATCCAGGAGTGCAGAGATAGCTGCACTCTCATGTTTATTTTAGGACTATTTGCAGTATTCACACTATTCCAAGATTTGGAATCAACCTAAGTGTCTATCAGTGGATGAATAAATAAAATGTGGTACATTACACAGTGGAGTATTACTCAGCCTCTGAAAAGGATGAAATCCTGCTATTTGCAACAACATGGATGGAACTAGAGGAAACTAAGTAAAGTAAGTCGGGGACAGAAAAACAAATATTGCATATTCTCACCCATATGTTGGAGCAAAAAAAGTTGATTTTATGGAGGTGGAGAGTAGAACGCTGGTAACCAGAGGCTGGGAAGTGTTTTTTGGGGGGGCATAAACATGCAGTTAGAAGGAGTAAGTTCTAATATTTGACAGCAGAATAGGGTGACAATATTTAACAACAATATATTGGGTATTTTAAAATAGCTAGAAAAGAGAACTGGAAATGTTCTTAACACATAGAAACAATAAATATTTGAAGTGATGGAGACCCCAGATATCCTGACTTGATCATTACATTTAACGAGGTATCACATGAACCCCATAAATATGAACACCGTATTATGTGTCTATAAAACATTAAAAATAATTTCCTAGTAAACTAATACCAAGCAGAGCCACTCTGTGATTCTAACAGACTAAGGTGATAACTAGACCACTTTAAAATCATGTCTGAATTCTCAAAAATACAATGACATTAAATAACCTACAAAAACGATGAAACATCCCTTTATTTTCCTGACTGATATCAGTGAATACAGTTTTTTCTTAATTATAGGCTTAACTTTGATCTGGTATTTCTGCCTTTTAGATAGACATATGAACAAGTCCAATTATAGCATTAACCTTGCTTTCAGAAGCATTTTATTCAAAGCCTCACTTCATGGAACCTACCCAAAAATCATCTGAAAGAAGAAAGCCCAAATCCTAGAATGACCTGTTTCTGATACACTCTTCTTGAGACACCTAATGGTTCCCATGGTGTTCACCTTCTCTTGTTGCCACAAGGTAATTAACCCAATTTTGCTGAGCTACAAGTGTATCCTTGCATGTCTTTGATTGAAGGGTATTGGCGCTTTTCTCACTGGAGTGGGCCCTGCTCTGTGCTGACCCTCCTCTCAGCGTGAGACCCCGCACCCCTGTAGCATCAGCCGCTGACTCCCGCTGGATGGAACGCTCCACATGAGCAGGCCTATTAGCATCTAAATTTGATAGAAAAGAAAACTAGACCCAGAGAGGTAAAGTAACTGCCCACACCCATGCAGTTGTAGGTGGCTGGGAGTCCAACCCAGCCTCCTGTCTTCACGGCTCCAGGACCTGCATTCTTTCATTGCATTCTTTTTAACCAGAAAGTTTGTCTTTTATTTATTTATTTATTTATTTATTTATTTATTTATTTATTTATTTTTTATTTTTTTGCCAGGGTCTTCTCTATCACCCAGGCTAAATAGAGTGCAGTGGTACAATTAAGGTTCACTGCAACCTTGACCTCCCAGGGTTCATGACTACCTCTCACTTCTGCCTTCCACCTAGCTAGGACCACAGGAATGCACCATCACACCCAGCTAATTTTTGTATTTTTTATAGAGACAGAGTCTTGCCATGTTGTCCAGGATGGTCTCGAACTCCTGGGCTCAAGCATTCCTTCTAAAGTGCTAGGATTGCAGGCATGAGCTACCATGCCTAGCCAAAAATTTGCTTTTAAACAAAATTGCCCAAACCTGTCTGCTTTTCTGAGTCACATTGGGCACTTATTAAAAGTACTTATTCCTGGGTCCCACCCCGGACTTAAATACCTCTCCCAGTGAGAAGCCTGGCATCTTTACATTTACCAACATCATCAGGTCATTAATTTTTACCAGTCGAGTTTAGAAAACTCTATTTGGATAATACAACATGTGTAGAGGTAAGACACCTGCCAAATTAAGTTCACCAGGCTTTATTGAAGACAAAATCTAATTAGCCATCTCCTCAGTGAGAAGTAACCTTTCGCTGAAAGATAGTGTTTTTTCTGCTTCTTGCTAACTCGCCCATAAAAATTATAAGGAAATAAAAATAAAAAGCTGAGAGGCAGAAGTATTTACCACTTACCGTTTATTCAGGGCAATAAGCAGTTTCAAAGAGGACAGGAAAGAAGAAAACAAAATGTTGTCCAACATAAAGCTTTCCCTGCTGTGAAAGGCAGCACAGTGGCAAATCTGATTGGTTTGGATCTGTTCACCTTTCAAGGGGTGAATTCATAAAATACTACATATACAAACATAATGAACTTTAATAGTGTCTCCCTTCACTAAAGGAAATCAAGGACACGCAGAGAAAAATCAGGAAACTTCCTTGCAATGAATGATTGGGTTCTGGGTGAAGATAAAGTGGACCTGGTTATTTGTCCAAGAATATTGAAGATTTCTCCATCTTTCCACTCTCTGGACTGAGGGCAGGCTGAACCATCAAAAAATAGGTAATCTTGGCTGCATGCAGTGGTTCACACCTGTAATCCCAGCACCATGCAAGGCCGAGTCAGGTGGATAACTTGAGGCCTGGAGTGACCAGCCTGGCCAATGTGTCAAAACCATCTCTCTACTAACAATAGAAAAATTAACCGGGCATAGTGGCATGTGCGTGTAATCCCAGCTACTCAGGAGGCAGAGACAGGAGAATTGCTTGAACCCAGGAGGCAGAGGTTGCAGTGAGCCAAGATCATGTCACTGCACTCCAGCCTAGGAGACAGAGTGGAACTCTGTCTCAAAAAAAAAAAAAAAAAAAATACTACTACTAATAAAAAAAGGTAACCCAGATACCTATATGTTAAAGAAACCTGTTGAGGGCTGCTTAGCAGATACTCTGACTTTACACAAAAGTGGTTAGGCGATGTCAAACCTCAACCACAGGGGAGAGGTTCAGGGAACCAAATACCTGGATTTCCTCTCCTCTCATTCTCTGATTTCTTGCAATTAACTCTCATTTTCCAATCTAACTTGATGTTGGAGGGCAAAGCGTCTAATTAATGGTGCCAAACCATATTGTTAGCCCTCATGGGTACAAAGTGGGAGGGAAAATGGTGAAGAGTACTGAAGTGTTGCCAGTGGAGAATATCCAGCACACAACTAGAGGGTCACTGTCTTTGCTTTAGAAAAAGTACTGTGAGCTGCAAAACATTTTCAGTTTTTCCATGACCCCATGATCGGCAACAGAAGGTATTTGGCAAAGAGTGATTCATAGTCTAAAGAATACAATAGTAAAAATTCCTATAGACCAGCATAGCACAAAACAAACTCTTATAGACTTGGGAGGTACTAAGATGAAGAAGGATAATTTCTGGGCATGAGGAGCCTCTCACAAGGGAACGAGAGATGATACAGCAGCAACCTGTGTGATCCAGTTAACCTAGTACAAGTTAGGATAAAGGGTGTCTCTACAGAGGGCTGCACAGTCCAAAGATACCATGTGGGCCGTGATACTCTCTAAGTCATTTGAATAGAGATACAGCTTTGGAGAGATACAGTGGCAACCCTAAATCATCATGACAACGGCAATTACAAGTACCAGGCACTCTTGCAAATGCTTTGTATTGACTCATTCACCCATCACATCAACTCTAGGGTGTGTGCATTACTGTAACCCCCATCACAGGGAAGTTAATCTTCCTCAAGCCCTCATAAATTGAGTAAGGTCAGCATTCCTCAGAGATGAGAAGAGGTTAAAAATATAACTTAAGTAGAATTTCAGAATAAAGCAAGATAAAATTATATGTCTTGATGATCTGAATTTGTGGATGGAGACGTGTGCCTTCCACATACAGATGTTTTTTCCTAGTCTTGATTGCTGCTGGAAGAGATTTCAGGAAGCATCCTAGGCACAACGATGGTTGATTTTTGTTTCTGGGTAGCCACCAGTCTGCCTGATCATATAAATACAACATCCTAATGGCAGGTGAGCAGTCTGAGGTCTGAAGGAAAGTAAACTCAGTCCCAATAGATAGGAAATGCTAAGAAGGGCCTAGAATTCAGACGCAGAGCTCCTGCGGCATAGTCCCTCTGTGGCAGATATAGGAGACGACAACCTCTGAGAGTCTTCAACTTCAGCTAGGATCCAACCTTAAAGCAGAGATTCCAAAACCTTGCTTTGAAACATTTCAAGGTGTCTCTCATTAAAGGAATGCTGTACATATGTAAGTGTTTAATAATTTAAATATATATTTAAATATATTTTAAATATACATGTATATTTAATATGTATTTAAATATATTTAAATATACATTTATAAATATATATAAATACATATTAAATATACATGTATATTTAATATATATTTAAATATATTTTAAATATTTTTAATATATCTATATATTTAATGTATATTAATATATATATATTTGAATCCATATTAAGTACTTTTTGAATCACTTTAAAAGTCACGAATGAGTGGACAGGATGTCACAAAGTTGTCACAGATTGTAGTCAATTCAAACGCTTAGGAATCATGTATTTTATGACCAAATTTCCTACGCCACCAGCACTTGTTTCTGGAGAGCCTCACTATAGCACACTTGACGTGTTTCTTGTGCACAGACATGGGCTGATTGTTCATTAGCTGCACAGGTCAGTGACAGGACCAAGCAACATCAAATCCGTTGACAATAAAATCGAGTGATAAAACAATTACGTCTACTCCTGTTTATTGTATTCTTTAGACATTTAGTAGGTCTGTGGTGGGGATCAACTCTGTGTTTTTCCAGCAACTTCAGAGGTGGCATCGAAGCTCCTGGTCCTTAAAAAACACTCTGAGCATCAAGGTTCCAGAAGATCCCCTTAGGCCTCATAAGCCAGGATTGCATCACCATTCACCTTTGGTTCTAAGGGAGGCAGGGAAAGCGTTCGGCAAAGAGGAATGGAAGTCAGGGCTGTAGCAGACAAACCATGACTCAGTCTCTGGGGCTGGGCACATTACTGTCTGGACAAAAGCAATTTAGCCATAAAGAGAAAACAATGACTATCGGGAAGAAAATTGTTGCTGCCAAGGCAAATGTTCCAGAGAAGCTCGTGTAGCAAAGAAAATGGAGTTTCCGAGCATGTTTCATTTCTTATGTCTGTCTACTCCCAGTATCCAATATATGAGTTGCATTTGCCGTTTTATTAACTTTGCTGATTTAAAAAAAATACTTTCAAACATACAGAGAAATTTAAAGGAACCTATAACAAAACTGCATGCACTGCCCAAATTCAATGAAGATGCAGACTTTGCCGTATTTCCTTTATTTATTTTGGAACCATTTCAAGAAAAAATTATGAACAGCATGATACTTCTACTCTAAATACCTTATCACACATCTCCAAAAATTAAGGAATCTCCTATATCAGCTAACACTATTTTGATATTTAACAAAATTAGCAAATCATTCATTTCACCTGGTCCATGTTTAAATTTCTCCAATTGTCCCCTAATTGTTTGGTGTAACAACTTTTAATGGATCCAGGATCCAGCCAAGAATTAACTGATTTCACCTTAATTGTTCTCGTCTCTTCCAGTCTCCTTGCTCCTTATACTTTAGACCATCACTGGGCCCCCTGACCCCCTTCCTTTACTATTCAAACCCTAGATGGATTATTCTCTCAAAATTTATGCTACTTATTTTTTCTGTATTCCAGGGAGTGCCTCACCTTACCATTCAAGGGCCTCACTCCAGTGCTACTGAATCTGGAACACCTACCATGTCTTGGATTTGACCTCTGCTTTATCATCTACATTTCCTGTCATTCTTCCCTCTGCATGCTCCATTCTACTCATCATTTCTTTCTTCCAAATTTTTATCCATCCTTCAAAGCCTGAATTCCATGTCTAATGTTTATTTGATTAGCTCAGATTAGAGAAACCCCCCATTTTTAAAATGTAACAACAATCCCATAATGTCTTGAAATGAAGTTGTTTCTATGCACATTTGCTCCATCCGTGGGCATTCTAAGACGTAGAGGCAGGGTTCCTGTCGAATTAGCTCTGTGTTCCTAGTGATTTGGGTAGTCCCTGCTCCATGGTACTTACTGGGTAAATGTTTGGTGAGTGGTCACTGGGCCCCCTGACCCCCTTCCTTTACTATTCAAACCCCAGATGGTTAAATACATGCTGATTCTGTCTATTAAATATACTCAAAGTGGCCACCATCCTGAGTGCAAGAAAGCTCCTGTGGCTACAAATTATTCAGGTTGTCTAAATATTTGAGTGACATAGAAAATATAATTCAAAACAGCTTAGGTACACAAGATAATTTGTTGGTGCAAGTCTTTATTGGAAGAAATGGATTCAGGCAAGGCTGGGATTGGGACTCACACAAGGATACCAGGATTTGGTCTCCATCTCCCAGGTCTTCCCTTATCCATGTTGACTTCACTGTCAGGCTCCACATGGAATTGAGATGGGATCTGGGAGGGCTGTATCCTCTCAGGTTCAAGTCCTATTAAAAAATATGCTTTTCCTCCACACAATGGTCCCAAAAATTCTTATCTCTCATTTACACATTAGGTCAATAACTATTCCTAAAGTACTGTGGTCATGTCAACCAGATGCGTTGATTTCCCTCATATGAGGTACATATTGAATTCCAGAAAAGAATGAGAGTATTCTATGGAAGAAAAATGTTATCACCTATTTTTCACCACTGTGTGATAAAGTAAAAGATATCTATTGAAATTAATGAACATTTTAAAACTTACTAAATCTAGAATAATAGAGCAGATATGGATAAATGTGCCACATCTGGAAACTAGCTATGGTTTAGTACAGGAACGGCAATTAAGTAGCTCTTATTACACCACAACCACTCAGTCTTCCTGACCTGCAGCAGACATTCCTAGTCAATCTTTTTGCTTTTCCTTCTAACCCTAGATGCATCTTTAGAAAAATCTCAGCACATCTCTGGGCAATGAGATCATTCTTTTGGGACCTGACATGTGAACTAAAGTGTAATTGACATTCTTTATGGAAGGGGCATGGATTTAGAGTTAAATTGTCATGAGTTCAAATACCAACCCCATCTATCATTTACTATACAGGTGAATGTAGACAAGTGATATAACTCTTGTAAGTTTTTATTTTTTTGTCATTTGGAAAGTGGGAAAATTAAATATATATACATCGATTAAGTGAGTATAGTTAAGTTCATAACCCAGGCAGTGTTAAATACGTGCTATTTTGCCTTCTCCTTCCCAAAAGAGATTCTCTTTGCACCAAGTGGAGCTTGCGGGATCCTCTCTTTGAGGAATTGAAGACAAAGAAACCTCAGCCTGTAATCAAGTAGCTATAACTCTCCCTATGAAATTCAAGATTGAGGGTTTCAACTCATCCAAATCACCTAGCACCACCTATCTTTGGACAAATGATAGTCTTGGAAGAACAAATGTGTTTCAGGACGCTAAAAAGACTTAATCTGTGATTGAAAAAATACTAGCCCACTCAGTACAAAACCTTTGTAAGATTATACTGGAAAATTTTAACAATGTAATTTGTGACAGGAAATTGTTGCCTTTAGAGGAGAGGGCATCCTGTATGGAGCTGCTTGCCTTAGGGACCAGCCCTGCCCCCAGGACACTTAAGGCAAATCAATAGCTCCTGGATACGTTTCTCCTTTAGAGCCCATTTACACTGTTTTTTTTCTTTACTCTGAAGACACACAATCAATGAAACATGAGTGATTACCCAACCTGAACTGAGTATTTGTTTCTTATGCATCAAAAGTTTGGAGAAAGCATTTTGATTCCAAAAATTGCCTTTCCTCCTTGTCCACTGGGAAAGTGCCCTTGCCTTTGAGCTTACATGTAACTGCACTGGAATTTGGTAATAATGTTCAATCTTTAATAGAAGTGTGAAATGGCATTTCTTTGTCTCATCCAGCTTTTAATTGACAGATAATTTTGAGTGTCAACTATTTTGTCAGACCCTCCATTGTGTATTAGGGGGTGTACCTGAGAAACTTGCTTCCCTCTTGCTTCTGAAATTTGCTATTGAATAAAGAAGGCAGATGTTAAACCATTTATTTCAAAATCCACCCTTTAATTGCATTTAAGACAATACTTATCAAGGAAAAGTGCACAATGCAATCTAAAGGTGTAACTGGGTAGCTGTTTTATTTTTAATATGTATTTTAAAGTTTTATATAAAATAATTACGCTAAAATGTGTAGTATTTTTAATACTGAAGAAAAATTGAACTTTGGGGAATATTTTGCGTTAAAATAACAGAAATCCTAAATAATAATGATTTAAATTAGTAACTATGGAGATGAGCAGTGCTAAGGTCATTTATCAGTGCTGTCGTATCAGGTCGTGGCATCACCATGACCCAGTCCTCTCAACTTTCAGGTTCAGGTATCATGGCCTTACATAATAGTCATCTGAAGCAGGATGAGACAGAGCAGGCAGAAAAGGAAACGTTTCTGACAATGTTCTCTTATGAAGAATCCACCTTTCCTAGAAGCCCCAGCGAACCTCCCATCTGACTTACAGGTGCAAATTGCCTGAAAGACTCATTCCAAGACCAAGCACTGGTACAAGGGCCAAAACTGGCTTGGAACAGGCATGACTCACCTCTTCAGCTTCAACAACTCCTTGGGCCCTTTGTTTCCAAACTTAAATAACTTTCTTACAGCAGCCCTGGCAAACAAATATACCTATTTTTGTTTGCTCCTCTGTGTTTGATTTTTTTCTGTTTGGGGAATTCCCCAACTGAAGATTTTTGTAGGAAGCAAAGATTACCACCCACTCCACAATATGAAACTGCCAGGGCCTTCTCCAACTCCCGTGCAGCTGGGGTACAAGAGACCAGCCTCACCAAGAGAATAACCTGAGCAGGCTTTTGTTTCAGGAGATGTAAAAGCAGCAAAGTCTTATGAAGACATGATGGTAAATTTTAGGTGTCAACTTGACTGCATTAAGGGATATCCAGAGAGCTCGTAAAGCATTATTTCTGGGTGTATTAGTCCACTCTCATGTTGCTAATAAAGACATATTCGAGACTGGGTAATTTATAAAAGAAAGATGCTTATAGACTCATAGTTTCACTTGGCTGAGGAGGCCTCACAATCGTGATGGAAGACGAAGGAAGAGCAAAGCTATGTCTTACCTGGCGACAGGCAGGAGAGAGCTTGTCCAAGGGAACTCCCATTTATAAAACCATCAGATCTTGTGAGACTTATTCACTACTACAAGAACAGTATGGGGGAAACTGCCCCCATGATTCCATTATCTCTAACTGGCCCTGCCCTTGAAATGTGGGGATTATTACGATTCAAGGTGAGATTTGGGTGGGGACACAGCCAAGCCATGTCCGTGGGTATGCCTATGAGGATATTTCTGGGAGAGATTGGCATTTGAATAAGTGAGCTAAATAAGGAAGATCCACTTCACCCAATGTGGCCAGCACCTTCCAATCGACTGAGGACCAGATTAGAACAAAAGAGGAAAGAGGAATTAGTTCTCCCTGCCTCTCTCTTTCTCCCTCTCTGTCCTGGAACTGAGACGCGCCCCCTCTCCTGTCCTGAGAGATCAAAATTTCACGTTTTCCAGCCTTCAGACTCCTGGACTTGCACCAGTGGCCCCTGGGTTCTCAGGCCTTTCATCTTAGACTGAGAGCTACATCATTTGCTAATGAGGGATGGGGCTGAAGAGGAGGCAATGAAGTGAAATTAACCAGACATTTGCACAGTGTACCTAACAGTCCTAAAGGTCAACTGGGTCAAAGAACCGTGGGGCAAGCAGAACTTCTAGTTGCATTTGACTGGCCAGAGCACATGGATATGATCTTGCACTAAAGTCACATAACAATCTCCAATTTTCCAAGTTTATTCACAAATCTGAATGCCCATGAGAAATCCAGGCAAAGGCTGACAGTCATTTTTTTCCTTGGTTCACAGTCATATTCCTAGACCATGTAAATATATTGCATTCATTTGAGATTTGGTCTGCATTACACAGGTTAAAAATAGAGAAATCTTTCCCCAAATGGCAACTATTCTATGATCTAAGATCTCCCTGCATGCACCAAATTGTCTCATAATCTCTTATTAAGCAGAAGTGAAATAAAAATACACAATTAGGAATAATTTTAATTATAAATGGCCCTCCCAGAGAGAACTCAAATTACAGTTAAAACATAGAAAATCAAATAAAATCCAAGAAAATACCAAAGAGCAAATAGAAGTCTGAAATAAAAGGTCCTTGTACAGAAAGCAGATTGCAGATAATTAGATATAAAGCTGGAGATTTAATTACTTGGCTTTTCTTCTAAGAAGATAATGTTTACTTTTGCAATATGTCTGATTTTTAAACAATAAATCGCAATGGAAAAAATATTGAAATAATTCATTATACTTAAATATTGGAATACAAATAATAGCATCATGCCATTTAAAATAATATATGATAGCAGCATTTACATTCAGGAATGAATGTTCCAAACTCGCTGTCAAAAAGCCTTACGATCTTAACTGGGCTTCATGAATTTTAACAGGCACAATTATAAGATTGTTTAAAAAAAAGTAAGCAAAGGAATCCAACATTCACATATAGATGGAATAGAACTCAGAATACAATTACTGGTGAAAATCAATAATTTTTAATATTTGTATATTTTTTTTAACTTTTCATGTAAGCAATAAAAATAAAATATTTTATCAAAAAATAGCTACATTATATGATTGAGCCCTATGAGAATTTCTGTAGTTTACCAAGTTCTAGACAAAGCAAGACAAATATCTATGAAAGAAGTAATTTTCCTTCACTCATTTTACTTCTTTTGACTGGAATTCATAGATTTCTATTTTTATCTCCATCAAAACATAAACATTAAAGACTCGAATGACTGACATGATTCTCTTCACGAGATCTTAGTCTGTTTGGGATGCTATCACAAAATGCCATAAACTCAGTAGCTTAAAAAGCATGAATTTACTTCTCACAGTTCCGGAGGCTGAGAAGTTTAAGACAGAAAGCTGGTGGATTCCACACCTGGTGAGGACTCACTACCTCATTCACAAAGACAGCCTTCTCTCTGTGTCCTCGCATGGTGGAGGGGAAAAGTTCTGGTCTTTCCAGCCCCCTTTAAAGGCACTCATTCCATTGTGAGGCTCCACATTCATGGTCTAATCACCTTCCAATGGCCTCATCTTCTATTAGCATCACTTTCAAGACAGGCTTGGACATAGGAACTTTGGTGGGGCACAAGCATTCAGACCATAGCAGAGTGATCATCATCAGTGGTGTTTTAAAAGCTCTCAGGAGGCCAGACTGTCTCCTATATCCCAGGGTTTAAATATTTTTGAAATCAAGACATTACACATCTTTATCTCTGTCTGTCATGCATTTCCTTTGAACAATTTACTCCTTCCTCCTTCTTTTCCATTCCCTGTGGAGTAGTTGTGGAGCTTGAGCACTCCCACATCCTCAAATCCATCATAGCCTAAGTAAAGATCATGAGTGCAACATTCTCTCTAGGTAAAATAGATAGCACATCCCTTTGTATTCTTAAACAGGCTTCAGTCTGGCTAAGCCTCCACCCATCAGGGATGGTAGAAAATGCAGTTGAGTAATTTTTAGGGAGATCTTCCCTCACCATCTGTGATTGTCAGGAACGTAGAGACTTGTACAAGCTGGAAGAATTGAAGAAATCCCTGGTCCTCAGTTCACCCTGGCTACTGCTCCTGGGGTCTCCTGTTTGACATCCACAGTTTCTGCTCAGAGAGAGCCAGCTCCCGTCCTTCAAGCTGAGCTGGAGATGAAGAGCCCTCTGCAGAGGAAACGGATGCCTAGCTGCCTGCGCAGGCTCAGAGCTCCACCTGCTTGATCTTCTACGGGGCTCAGGGAGCTGGGTCCACATGAGGGGAATCCACAATCCATCTGCCACATCATCTGGGCCAATCCCCTTAGTTACTCCACCTCAATCTGGCCACTCTCCATAGTTGCAACCCTCTTCTCTCTGGGAAACACCAGCCACTTAGAATCAAGAGTCTAAACATTCAGAGGCTGGGCGTGGTGGCTGGCACCTGTAATCCCAGCACTTTGGGAGGCCAAGGCGGGGGGAATCCCTTGAGGCCAGGAGTTCAAGACTCACCTGGGCAACATGGCAAACACCCATCTCTACAAAAAATAGGAAAATTAGCCAGGCATGGCAACATGTGCCTATAGTCCCAGCTCCCCGAGAGGCTGAGGTTGGAGGATCTCCTGAGCCCAGGAGTTTGAGGCTGCACCATGAGCTGTGATTGGGCCACTGCCCTCCAGCTTAGGCAATGGAGCAAAACTTTGGGGGGGGGGGAAAAAAAGCGTCTACACATTCTGAAATTAAGCTCTCCTAATAATTTACTTTGCCATCAAAGACGAGCTTTTCTCTTCAGGAAAGGAAACTCCAGCTCGGATTTCGGGTTTCTTTCTTCAGAGGGGTGTGGACAACCCTTATTCATCCATGATAATTCTTCTAATAAGAAATCAAGGAACAATCTTTTTTTTATTGAAGCCGTCTAAATCCATAGAACTTTCTCTTTCTAAGATGATTATCAATCTTGGGCACACTTGCAGACTTTTAAAACTCCCAGGCCCCCAGTCCAGGCCAACCCAATCAGAACTTCTGTAGATAGACCTTGAGCATCACAAAAGGGCAGGTATGCCATCCTCAGGTGATTCTCTTGTGCAGTGAGCACTGAGAACTGCTGTTCTACAGCATGAGTTTCCATTACTCGAACAGAATCCTTGGTAACTGGTTAATGAGGATAGAGGCTTTGTATTGTGTTAACTGTTTTGCAAGGATCGTGTGCATCCAGATGATGTTCTAGGAACTGTAAATATTAAGGGAAAAAACAGAAAACATGATCGGGCATTGGCCACAAAGTACAACAGTTTTATGCTTTACCATAACATAGGCAAAAAGGAAAAAGAAACAAATATTTATAAAAGTAGTATTTGTAAAATAATATAAACACTATAAATTATAAATATTTTGTTTATAAAACAAATCAGTGAGCAGGTACAAGAGATTGTCCTTAGAGATAAAAGCTAACATTAATTGACTACATATAGCAAAAGGCATATTGGTATTGCTAAAATTGGTGGTGACGGACAGAGAATATCAGCTTATGAGGGTTGCCTATTGTGCAGAGAAGGAAGGATTAATGCAGGAACAGGGCTCTGAAGATTTGATTCACTGTCTGTCAACGGCTCAAGCACACAGTGATCAGGTACAGGAGATTGCTCTTAGAGATAGAAACTCACATAAATTAACTACATATAGTGAAAAGCATATTGGTACTGATAAAACTGGTGGTGATGCACAGAGAATATCAGCCTATGAGGAAGAAGAGGGGACGCTGACTTCCCAGAAGCCATTCAGTCCCCAGCCTCCCTCCCACCTGCATGAGGCTGCTGGAGCTCTGTGGCACCAAAAACCATTGGCTCCCAGAATTCTATAGTCCAGACTAAAGTTCTGGCTTCCTGCTCACAAGCTGTGTAAACCTGGATAGGTTACTTAACTTCTCTGTGCTTCTTACTGTCGCC
Organism: Piliocolobus tephrosceles; assembly: GCF_002776525.5. Classification (NCBI taxonomy): domain Eukaryota; kingdom Metazoa; phylum Chordata; class Mammalia; order Primates; family Cercopithecidae; genus Piliocolobus; species Piliocolobus tephrosceles. The sequence goes on along the minus strand of NC_045443.1, from coordinate 124,477,570 downwards.
TCAATTGTAAAACTGGTTTAATGATAGTGATTTGTTACCATGAGCGTTATAAAAGTAAACATTTACAGAGTGCTTAGATTAGTGCTTGAAAGGGCAAAAAAATGGTCCAAGATGTATTATGTGATACATTTATTCTAGTTGGGATCAAAGGCAGAGGCTAGTCAAAAATCTTAGAGGTTTACCAGTACTATAATACTTTTCGTTACTAAAATTGGTTTTGGAAAAACAAAACGCCTGTGCTGTTTTGAGAATGAAGCTCTCTGCCCCATCCCTGCAGCATGATCCAGAGCTCTGGATTTTGTGCAGGTGAGGCTCCACAGGTATAGAAACCTGATCATCTGTAGCAGTGAACACGGTCCATGCGCTCTTTATTGCTCCTGGGCTGGGTGGGACGTTGGAACCTTTGCAGGATAGTGCTGTGGGTGGACCTTGATCGATCCCGCTGAGCATCCTCTCTATGCTCCTAACACTTGAGTTAATATCACAATGATACTGCTTGCCACTTATACGTATGTGCGAATGGGAAGACATCAGGATCAAAGAATAGTGCTGGGTCTGGGAGATTAGATATAGATGCTCTTGTCACTTACCAGTGGATTTCCATATCTCTTCCTTTACAATGATTATGTATTACTTATATTAAAACTTGGAAAACAAAAATCCTGTTTTCAAAGATTTTAATGGACCCACAAATGCTTAAGACATAATACTAAGTGGAAAAACAATACAAATGATCTTAATGGTATCTTCTTTAAAATATACATATAGAAAAACTACTGGAAGTTAATACTGTTTATCTCAGGGATACAAGGCTTTGGATACTTATATTTTCTTCTTTAGTTGTAATGAAAATTTTAAATTTAAATGACAAAACAGTTCCTTTACAATGGGAATTTATATGTCCTAATCAAAAGATATATTTAACTTACTAAAGAAATTGCATCATCAATTTTATCTATTGTACAAACTTTTAAAGAGTCCCTGTTGCTAATGCTTAGGATTGTGTTGCTTGAGCCTTCCAAAAACTACATATACAGGAGAACTATTGGCTCCTTTTTTCCTTCAATTACTGAATTCTCTCTTCTTGACATTCTGCTGAGGCTGTCTATTAGATGATGGGAAAAAGCATATAGAATGTCTGGTACTTTTTTCTCAAGAGAGAAGGCATTTAAATGTAATACTGGGTATTTTTCCAAATGTCTTAAATTGGGCTGCTAGGGTATATAGGTTTGGAAGTCTTGACTTTTCTACAGGAGTCTTTTGGGAATTTACTGAGTATGTCACGCAGTGTTGGAGGAAACTTTTTGACCTAGAGTCTTGCTTAATATTCACGTGACTGACTCTGCACAGAAGGTTGGACCTGGCTGCTTCAAAGGGTCACCTATTGTGCGGGGAAGGAAGGATTAATGTGGAAACAGAGCTCTGAAGACTCAATTCCCTGTCTGTCAATGGCTCAGGCATACAATGATCAGGTACAAGAGACTGTCCTTAGAGATATAAACTAATATTAATTACTCAAAACCTTTCATGCCATGATTAGGGTAGAACTTACAGTACTTATGAAATTAGCCATGGTTCACAGTTCATCCTTTCTGACTTCTGAGAAGGTTAAGATATGAGACTGTGCCAGGCATGGTGGCTCACTCCTGTAATCCCAGCACTTTGGGAGGCCTAGGTGGGTGGATCATTAGGTGACGAGTTCAAGACCAACCTGGCCAACATGGTGAAACCCTGTCTCTACTAAAAACTACAAAAATTAGCCTGGCATGGTGGCACATGCCTGTGGTCCTGGCTACTCGGGAGGCTGAGGCAGAAGAATCGCTTGAACCTGGGAGGCGGAGCTTGCAGTCAGTGAGCGGCGTCCAGCCTGGGCGACAGGGTGAGACTCTGTCTCAAAAAAAAAAAAAAAAAAAGATATGAGACTGAACTTTACCAAGAAATGCAGTTCAAAACAACAAAACTAGCATTTTAATACAATGAGAGAAACACATATTTGGAAACCAATGAAACCGCCAAAATAAAATATTTGATTGAGCATGACTGTGGTCACAAATCCACCTCCCTAGGACAACACGCATGTGGGATGTCTTGTGTATATTGGAAGCCGTTCTAGGAGTGAATGAACTAAATTTTTTCCCTTGAGCTGATGACTTTTGTTCTATATGAAGCAATACTTATAATGTAATAAATCTCAAAATAAAATTAATTAAGTGTCCTGCCTAACCCTTCCTCAGATAATATTCTACTTTGAAGAACACCAATAGACAGAAGCAAGATGACTAATTTTTAATGCTAAAGTATGCAAAACCTGCCACTTCACTGGCAAGCCATGAATTATTCATAAACATAGACTTGGTTAATATCTTTAAAAATGCAGCATATTTTGCCTTGTGATTTCTAGCTTGGATAACAGTTTTGGAATCATGACATATGAACCAAATTACAACAAGCCCCCATACTGATTTTCTGTAGATTAGGGAAAAATGTTCATTGACTCAGTAAGAGATCATCAGTAGGTACCCTAAATAAGGAAATTAAACTCATCTTTCGCACAGCAGTTTTGGCAGGATTTGTGCTAGGAACACTGAAATAAAGAATCTATCATTTTAGGGAAATGTTTATTATATGTTTTAACAGCTGACGAATATTATTCAGTGGTTTCTCACTAGCTTTGCCTAAAAATTTTGATTAAATTGTGGGCCTCTCCATTGAGCAGGAGATACTAATATCAAATGTGTGTGCATAAGCTGGAATGACAAATCCTTTAGTCTCAAATCACTGAGCTGGAAGGGGTATCCCACTACCATCTCTCCCTACAGTTAGTTTAGACTTAAGTTTTCAAAATGCATTTATTTTTAAATTCACTGACCTACCCCAACCTCTTGCTTCTCAGGTAATGCTGTTCTTTATAAGGGGATTTTCAGATTGAATTTGACTTCCTCAGCTCCAGGCCACACAGAGTATTGTGTATACTTAATCATAACTGAATGCTTTTACAACTGCTCTAAAGAGATTACTATGGATTCCATCTCAAATGCCTCACAGTTACATTATTTTCGCATACTTATGATTACCTGCAAAGGTTTTTAGATGCGATGCACTTTTTCCATAAATACTTGATGTAATCTACATTCTGTTTGTCACATTTTGTTCATTTCTGTTGTGGACGCAAAATATCAGAGCAATTTAAGATCTTATTGAATGAGAAACTTGAACAGAAATAATGACGTAGTATCTGCCATTTTTATTCTAACTAAATAAAATCAAATATCAATTTAAAACATGCAATGAAAAATAAACATTACATGAGAAAGATACAATAACACTTGTTATTAAAACCAAAGTAGGTGAATAAGAATATTAACATGGCTATGTTGAGCTGGGTGTTTTAAAACCGACTGCTAATGAAATCAGGCATTAGGAAATGAGTCTTCAGTTAGAAACACTGTGTTTGACTTTTGTCTTCTAGATGAGAGTGGCTGCAGCTTAGACACTGGGTAAGAAAATGGGAGGCCCCCAGCTTGGGGAACCTCAGCAGGTCTGACTCCTGCCTTCCTCCTTCAGCCCTAGAACAAAGAATAAGGTAATTGAGGTGATTTCTGGCTTTTTGTTATACTCCCTCAAGGCCAAGGAAAGGGAACCGGGCTTGTGCTCTGACTCTGAATATTCACAAGAACATTATCAAATAGTTGTTACTATCATTCCCGGTGAACATACGCGGAGGTGAACATGACCTGTGATTTCAGAGCTGGGAAGAGACCTTAGACTTTCATTCAGGAGGAGTCCAAGGAAACGAGCGGTTTGCTGTCAGGGCTGGCAAAGAAACACTGAGAGAAGCTTCACCTAAATTTTCTGCCGCACCGAAGGTTTTTGCAACCAGCAAAAACGAGGACGTAAGAGTAAGAGTCTTCTTGGTTTTATTCTCATCTCTGCCTCTCAGCGGTGTGACCTTGGTCAAGTTGTTCTGTTTCTTCCTGAAATAGGAAAATCTCCTGTGTATACGGGTGTGTGTGTGTGTGTGTGTGTGTATTAAATGTAATGATATCACATATGTGCAGGGTCTGGTTCGTGGACAGCCTCCAACACATGGTGTGCAGCAAAGGAAGAGGAGCTGGGCTGCAACTGTCATCTGTAGAAAGGCCTGTTGTCAAGATCGGCCCTTTTTCATCTGGGAACTTGTCTCTCAATGTCAACAGTTCACTGATAAGAGCGCCCATTGTGCCTAAACTGCTGTGCAAATGATATTGTTTATGTGAACACCTGCTTTTCCTCTGGGGAGTCTGGAATTTGGGGACTCGCCAAAAGACAGAAGCAGGTGTTCACATAAACCATACCCTCTGCTAGACAGAGGGTGTCTACATGACCAGCCCACAGTAAAACCCCTGGGCACTGAATTTGTAACAGATTTCCCTTCGTTGAAACACACTATTCATATTTCAGCATTTTTACTGTTGGGGGAAGAGTGTGCTTTGTGTGACCTTTGTGGGAGAGAGATTATGAGAATCCTGCACATGGATTCCTACCGACTCCACCAGTATAACCCTTGTGGTTCGATTGAATATCTGATCAATATTGCAGTAATAAAACTTAGCTGTATAAACAATATGTGCAGAGCCCTGTGAATCTTTCTAGGGAAATCTCTGAACAGGCAGGTGGTCCTAGGAACCCCAGAAACCAACAGGGCTTGTTACTATCACACTGTGAACTTCATTATGGTGTGTCCTTATTTTACCCCTGTCTGAATCTCTTACAGGCCAAGAAAAAAGGCTCAAGAAAAATATGATACAAATATTCCAAAAACTGAAAAAGTGCTTGGGACTGAAATGCTTCCAGTCCCAAGCATTTTGGATAAGGGATATTCAACTGTATCTGCTCTACTGAGATCTGTAGTCCCAGATCTACAATTACACTTTCGTAATTGAGCTACATTTTTCATTTTTGGTCTGTGGCTTATACTTTAAAATTAGGCCCAAATTTACTGAAGGACATAAATTTTTTTGTATGAAAAGACTTCCAATACCCTAGTCCTGTCTAAGACATTGCATTAAAAGAGTACATTCCTCTAGGGGAACTTTATGAGGATTGTTACAGCTAAATCTGGTAAGGTGTCATTTGCAGCAGACTTAAGGATCTTAGAGTACAAGGCTCTGGCAGATTTTTAGGACCATGCAGTGTTGGAGGATGGGTGTCACTCCCAATTACGGAGCTGTCACAATGTTCTTGGCCCTATGCTCAGCATTTTACAAGCTTCACCTCACTTAATTCTGATAACAATCCAAGGAGGGAGGTTCTACCATTATACCCATTTTAGATAGAAGGGAACTGAGAGAATTTAAATAGCTTGAGGCTAAGAAATGTTTTCAAGTCCACACAGCTGTTAAATGTCAGAGCTGTATCCAACCTGACTTCATCTGACACCAGACCCTGAGGCCTCTACATCCTGCCTTTCACAAGATACTGTTTGACAGTTTCAGGGAAATGGTTGAAAACCAGAGACAAAAATACAATCCTTGAAGGGTTTGTGGAAAATCACATCTATTCCTAAAGTATGCACTTTCACAAAAATTTCTCAAAACGGTTCCTCCTATTTGATCTTGTTTTTAGTATGTAAATTTTAAATACAACCCATGTCTTCCCCAACAGGGGCAGGGAGCTCCTTCCTTCCTTCCTTCCTTCCTTCCTTCCTTCCTTCCTTCCTTCCTTCCTTCCTTCCTTCCCTCCCTCCCTCCCTCCCTTCCTTTCTCCCCCCTCTCCCCACCCCCGCTTTCTTTCCTTTTTTTTTTGAGAGGGAGTCTTGCTCTGTCGCCCAGGCTGGAGTGCAGTGGCACAATCTCAGCTCACTGCAAGCTCCACCTCCCGGGTTTACACTATTCTCCTGCTTCCCCAAGCAGCTGAGACTACCGGCGCCTGCCACCACGCCCGGCTAATTTTTTGCATTTTTAGTAGGGATGGAGTTTCACCGTGTTGGCCAGGATGGTCTCTATCTCCTGACCTCATGATCCGCCCTCCTCGGCCTCCCAGAGTGCTGGGATTACAGGCATGAGCCACCGTGCCCGGCCCAGGGAGCTCTTTCTTTCTCACTTGTCATCCGGGTCAACAAATGCAGCCAGTGCAGGTTGAATATCCCTGATCCAAAAATCCGAAATCCCAAATTCTCCAAAATCTGGAACTTTTTCAGCATTGACGCTCAAAGGAAATGTTCACTGAAGGGTTCTGGATTTCAGATGTTCAGATTAGGGATGTTCAATGACAAGTATAATACAAGTATTCCAAAACTGAAAAAATCAGTTTCCAAATATGATATAATACAAATATTCCAAAACTGAAAAAATGCTTGGGACTGAAATACTTGCAGTCCCAAGCATTTTGGATAGGTGTAATCAACTGTATCTGCTCTGCTGAGATCTGTTACCAGGTGGGAGTTGAGGATGCAACACTTATTCTAAAGCTTTGAAATAGGGATACCGCCTGCCCGCAACCTTTTTCTATATTTCCAATCTTAGCCTCTAGCTATTAATATAATGATAATTATATTTATGAAAACAGCAATAAAAATATTAATAATTTTCCAAAAAATTGATTAGGTGCTGGGAATTGTGCTAAGGGCTTTACACGTACAATTTTATGTAATCTTCCCTAGAACCACCATATAATTGGTATTTGTAATCCTTATTTTTCAGACAAAGAAACCAGGGTACAGAGATATTAATAATTCAGCTCATATCTCTCAGCTGGAATGTGGAAAAGCCAACAGCTTTTGTGCCTGCAATTCCCTACTAGGTGATCTACAAAGACTGCAGACAGCATAGCATTCTCCTGTTTGAGAAATACAGCAGCAGCCTTGGTCTTCTTACACATTGCAGACATATGCAGCATGAAAGGAGAACAGCTTTCAGAACCAACGACGAGTGTTCTAAAATAGACGCCTTGGAGCAGCTGCCTCTTAGAGCTACAGGAGGTGGCTGGTCGGGCGTGAGCAGGGCAGGAGAGGGCTCCCTAACCATACACACGCCAGGAGCGTTGGGTGACCACCAGGTGATGGTCAGGCTGTTGCTAACCCTTTTCAAAAGTAATGATTAGCCACAGCCTGCACCAGGAAAAGGCAATATCCTAATCGACAGAAAACACCTGAAACTGATCAGCAGCTTCCCAATAAGATCCGGGAAGAAGGCCAACGTAGAAAAGCCCCCAAGTCAGGCCAGGCGCAGTGGCTCACGCCTGTAATCCCAGCACTTCTGAGGCCAAGGCGGGCGGATCATAAGGTCAAGAGATCAAGACCATCCTGGCCAACATGGCGAAATCCCGTCTCTACTAAAAATACTAAAATTAGCTGTGCATGGTGGCACGTGCCTGTAGTCCTGGCTACTCCCTGTAGGCTGGGGCAGGAGAATCACTTGAACCTAGGAGGCGGAGGTTGCCGTGAGCTGAGATCACGCCACTGCACTCCAGCCTGGCAACAGAGCGAGACTCCATGTCAAAAAAAAAAAAAAGCCGCAAGTCAAGAGGTCAAGCTGTGTACTTGATTTCTCTAGTCACCCCCTTGGCGCTCTCCCAAGCTGTACTTTTCTTCCCTTGCCTTTCCTTCCTTTCCTTACTGTTCTAATAAATTTTTAATAAACGTTCACTCCTGCTCTGAAACTTGCCTGGGTCTCTCCTTCTGTCTTATGCCCCCTAGTAAAATTCTTTCTTCTCAGGAGGCAAGAATTAAAGTTGCTGCAGATGCATAGGGATTTGCCGCTGGTAACTCAGTGTAACTCTGGATACCTGTCACCAGTAACACTATGACATATTATGGCCCTTATAACAGGTTTGGAGGTAATGTGCTGGATCAGTCTAGCTTTTGTAAGACCTTCTCTGAGACAGAACTATGACCTGCTGGATTCAGATCAGGTAAATAGAGATAAATTGTGTTTATCCTTACACACTGAGTGTGCTTTTGAAACTCAATATATATGGTCGTGATTTTTCCCTTGTCACTATGTATATATGACCAGGTCTGGTAAAACATAGGCGATTCCTTTTTTCCTTATAGGTCTTTGTTATAAATATCTTAGCATCTTCAATACAACATATTTCCTATAATTTTTCCAAGTGAGCTTTAATTAATTTCTTATATAACATATGTTAATATTATAAAGTACACATAAGATTTGTCATCTTAGCCATTTGTAAGTATACAGACCAGTGGTATTAAGTCCATTCATATTGTTGTGTTGTGGACTATGTATTTTGACATTAGGTACTGATCATTCCTGGGCAAAACTGAGGAAAACAATGTGAAAACTTTCTTTTCCCCATATATCCTGAACTGCGGTCTCCAGGCATTGCAGGGACATGGCAGAATTCACTAGAGCATTGGAGTAACAACATTCTATTTCAAGTGCTTTAGCTCCTGAAGAACTCTAAGATATAGTTAAGCTAACATGGAATGTTAGTTAGTATGTTAGATATAGTTAACCTAACATTGAACAAAGTTGGTAAATCCATCAAACAATGAGCTACTTTGAGAGGCATGCAGTCTAATGGTGAAGATGATAGAGTTTTGTGTAACAAAATGAATGTCCCATAATTTCTTTTTAAAAAAGGCAAAGTGGACCTTATCAAAATGCAAATGCTTGCACTTCAGAAAATGTGAAGAAAATGAAAAAAACAACGGACAGAGAGAAAACACTCGTAAAATACAAATCTGTATTTGTATTTTAATACTAACGTTTATCTAGAATTTACAATGAACTCTTAAAAATTCAATAATAAAAAGACAACTCAATCCAAAATAGGCAAATGATATGAATAGATATTTCACCAACGAAGGTATATTAGTGTTTAATAAGCATATGGAAAGATGTTCACCATCATTAGTCATTAGGAAAATGTAAGTTAAAACCACAAGGAATACCATTTCACACCCACTAGAATAACAATGGTAAATGAGAAAGATGAATACAAGTGGTACTGTAATATTGACTGAAATGTAAAATGGCACCACCACTTTGAAAAACCGTTCTTCACAAAGTTAAATGTAAAACTACCATATGACCCAGCAATTTTACTTTTGGAAAAAAGAGGTGAGATGAAAACACATGTCCATGTGAAAACTTATGCACAAATTGTTCGTAACAGAATTATTGGTAATAGGAAAAATTAGAAACAACTGAAATTTCCATCAGTTGGTATGTAGTTAAGATACAATATATTCACAAGTGAAATAGTATTCAGCAATAAGAATGAATGGACTACTGACACATGCAATGTCATGGGTGGACTTGCAATTACCATGTTCAGTGAAATAAGCCAGACACAAAGGAACACGTATTGTATGCTTCCATTTATGTAAAATGTTCAGACAAGGCACATTTATAGAGATGGAAAAGTAGATTAGTAGTTGCCTGGAGCTGCAGATGGGACCAGGGATATATTGTAAATAGGATCTTATGGGAATATATATATATTTTGAAATGGAGTCTCACTTTGTTGCCCAGGCTGGAGTGCAGTGGCGTGATATCGGCTCACTGCAACCTCCGCCTCCCAGGTTCAAGTGATTCTCCTGGCTCAGCCTCCTGAGTAGCTGGGATTACATGCACCCACAACCAAGCCCAGCTAATTTTTGTGTTTAATTTATTAGAGATGGGGTTTCACCATATTGGCCAGGCTGGTCTCGAACTCCTGACCTTAGGTGTTCCATCCACCTCGGCCTCCCAAAGTGCTGGGATTACAGGCATGAGCCACCATGCCCAGTCACATATAGGAATATTTTAAGGCTGACTTATAGTAATGCTTTCAAGACTTAGTAAAGTGACTAAAAGTCATGGAACTGTGCACCTGAAATGGATGATTTCAAATGGTCAAATATACCTCAACAAAGTTGTTTTTAAAAAACAATGATAAGATGTCTTAATTTTCTATTGCTGCTATAACATGCTTAGCTTAAAACAGCAAAACTTTACAGTCTAACTGTTCTACGGGTCATACATCTGAGTTTTTCTACCTTAAACCAAGATATGGACAAGGCTGCATTCTTTTCTGGAGGCTGTAGAGAAAAATTGGTTTTCTTGCTCTTTCTAGCTTCTAGAAGCTGCCCAAGATTCTTGGCTCATTGTTGCCTTTTATCTGTAAAGCCAGCAATGGTGGTGAGTCACTTCAATGTGTGCTTCTCTGACCCTCCTTGGCATCCATTATCCACCTTGAAAAACCCCTGTTATTATTGAGCCTACCCAACAACTTAGGATGATCTCTCCCACTTTAAGGTCCACTTGATCACATCTCCAAATCTGTTTTGCTGTATAAGGTGACACTGTCAAAGATTAGAGAAACTAGGACATCTTTTGGGGGAGGGGATATTATCTGCTTAGCACACAGAGTCTCATTAATGACTTCCCTTCGATTTTTCCAACTGAAGGAGAACGTTTGGAAACAGAGTCCTGCAGAAGAGCTGTCTGTGCTGAAAGTGAAAGGAGCCAGTTGTACTTAGTTTATGAACAGACAAGGATTACACTGGCCTTCCAGACATGTTAACTGGGAGGATTGACTAGCATTTTTCATGAGAATTCCTGTACTGGTCAAAAAGATCTCTTCGGTTCAGTCACGGAAGCCATGTCAAGGGGGCTTGAAATTAGAAATTGGGCTGTTAATGGAGTTTGATTATTTGTGAGTCAATTCCACTCTGGGGGACTGTTTGAGAAAGACACCAGGCAGGCATGCAGTTGACTCTGGGCCTGGCCTTTGCTGCCTCATTGGACACGGAGTGGAGGCAGAAGGGACACAGGTGCTCCCTGACTATACATCTTTCAGTTACTGTAGGAGCAGAGGCCAGCTGACTGACTCTTGAATCCTGATTCTAGCCTCTGGGAGAAAGAAGGGGATCGTCCCACCTATGGCCAAAGAGGCTGGTGGGGACAGAGAGTGAATGAGATAAATAATGAAGTCCATGGTGCATCAGCAAGCAGCAAGTGCCAGAGAAGACACAGGAGGCAGGGAGGGGAATAGGGGCTCCAGTGGAGGAAGAGGAATCTCCCTTTTAAATAGGCAGCTCAGTGAAAGCCTCACTAAGAAATGAGCATTGAGTGGATGCCAGAAGTTACGGAGTGATCAGTGTCCTGTCTTGGGGAAGAGCTTTCTAGGAAAAGAAAGTGAGCAAGTTTGGAGAGGAACAGCTGGGAGCCCAGTGGGCCTGGGCAGGGAGTGCGGGGTCAGTCCTGGGGCTGATGTCAGAGGTAAGTGGGGACCACGGGGTCAGGTAGGGTAGGGTAGAGATGGGGGGCGTTGGCTTCCCCTCTCGAGGGACTGGACCAGCAGAGGGTATAAGCAGATTTTCCTTCAGCTAACAACTATGTGTTTGGAAGAGGGATTTTAAAAAGCTGCTTATTATTCTCTTCGTTCCCCCAAAATCAAACTGAGATCGAAAAATTTTAAACTATGCATGAAACAGTTAAACAAAGAAACCTGAAGTTGACAAGGTCTTTTTAAATAGGACACGTCATCTAGAGGCCACTAAGTAAAACATCAGAAGACCTGACTAGGTCGGGCGCGGTGGCTCACGCCTGTAATCCCAGCACTTTGGGAGGCTGAGGCGGGTGGATCACGAGGTCAGGAGATGGAGACCATCCTGGCCAACATGGTGAAATCCCATCTCTACTGAAAATACAAAAAATAGCTAGGCGTGATGGCGCGCGCCCGTAGTCCCAGCTACTCGGGAGGCTGAGACACGAGAATCACTTGAACCCAGGAGGCAGAGGTTGCAGTGAGCCAAGATCGCACCAGTGTAGTCCAGCCTGGCAACAGAGCGAGACTCCCATCTTGGAAAAAGAAAAAAAAAGGAAGACCTGACTCTATAAAATACAAAACCTTTATATGGCAAAAACAACTCGAAAATCAAAATGTAATCCATAAACAGAAATCAAGCTGAGAATACAGTGGCAAAGCATAAAATGAAGAACTAATATTTATTTCCAAAAAACACAATACGGTTAAACAAATCAATACAGAAGTAATGACCTAGATAATTTACATAAAATATCAAGGATATGAATACTCAGCCTCATTAATAATTATAGGAATGCACATTTGATCAAAATATAACTTTATTTTTATCAGATGGAACAGATGAAATTACTTAGTATCGTTAAGCGGTTGGGAAAGAAGGCCTTTCCCTAGGGTGTTGATGGGACTATGAGTAATTATAGTTATTTGAAGGCCAAAATGGTATGATTGCTTAAAAATAAAAATGTTACATTCTTTGACCCCAAAGTTAAACTTCCAGAAATGTATCCCACAGAAATATTTGCACAAAAGTCTAAAAAGATATAGATACATATACATACACATGTGTGTATATGCATGTTTATTATAAAACTGTATTTTTCTTCATTGGTAACGGAGAAAAAACGAGCTGGAATTGCCCAAATATCTGTTTTCAGAAGATGAGTTAAATGAACTATGTGATGTCTTTTAAATAGGATTCAATGCAGTCTTTCAAAGAGGTATTTTACATACTCTAGTATAAAAAGTTGATGTCCAAGGCCAGGCGCAGAGGCTCTGCCTGTAATCCTAGCACTTTGGGAGGCCGAGGTGGGAAGATCACAAGGTCAGGAGTTCAAGACCAGCCTGGCCAACATGGTGAAACCCTGTCTTTACTAAAAAAAATACAAAAAATTAGCCAGGTATGGTGGCAGACTCCTGTACTCCAGCTACTTGGGAGGCTGAGGCAGGAGAATCGCTTGAACCCAGGAGGCAGAGGTTGCCGTGAGTCCAAATCACGCCACTGCACTCCAGCCTGAACGACAGAGTGAGACTCCGTCTCAAAAAAAAAAAAAAAAAAGTAGTCAAAAAGACTGATAACTGGTAAAAAAGCAAATTACAGAAAAATATGTGAAGATGATTTGATTTTTGTGTTTAAAATATGAGTATATTTTCCCCCAACTCTACCACACACACGTGTGTGTACCCTCAAGAAACTCTAAAGAAACATACACCAACTGCAAATATTCTCTCTCTCTGGGAATAAAATTAATAGACACGCTTCCTTTTTTAGTGTGTAATTTTAAATCCTAAGAACTCATAATGTATAAATAACAGAAAAGAGAAATATAAAAAACAGAAAAGAGAAATATTTTAATAATTTAAAAAATTCAAAACAATTCTTAAATCTAAAAGTTTTAACAATTCACAGTTTGATACTGACTTTGTGTTAATCCTGGGGGGAGCAGGAGGCCTGCAGATCATCCCTGGCACTGCACAGAATAGCTGCATAATCCAGAAAAGGAGAGGTTGCACTAGTCTGGCCATCCGCCCCACCCTCGCCCAGCCTCTTAACTCCCCCCTGAAGATCTCTGAACCAAGCTAAGCAGAAGAGATGGCTTAGCAGGTTCCCCAGGCTCTTTGCTGCCTAGTGACCACCTGGTGGTCAGCAGCCAGACCTGTCTAGGTGGCCAGTAGGAAACAGCATCTACCCAGATGGTCCAACCAGGGGTACTTCCATGAAAGGACTATTCACACAGGTGTGGGCAGGGGTAAGGGAAGACACCGGCAGTGGAAAACCTTCCAGAGATTGGTGACAGGAGGATGCTCTTATGGCCTCTAGGTCTGAAGAGCGAAAGGAAGGATCAGGGTCACCAGATGCCAGGGCTGGAGCCCCGGAGGAGGGACACTCTGAAAGCTGGAATCCTGCAGCAGCAGATGGTCAGAGACTTGGCACCATACCACAGAAGGGACAGGGAAGAAATACCCTGCTCTCTCTCTCCTCCTGCCTTCCTGGATCTGGTTGGTGCCCTTCATTGATTAATTCCAACTGGAAGTCAGAAGATAAGGATATCCTGGGAGGGGGCAGCCTTTCCTAGCTCAGAACAGAGCTGAAAAGGGCAGGAAATAAACCAAGCAGGAAATGTTTGGCAAAGGGAGATTGGCCGTGGCACTAAGTAAGTCTCCCACTTTGTTGGGGCAGTGAGACTGGACTGGATCCCTTCTGTCATTACCTCTGCTTTCTGCTACTTCCTGGCTGACTGTCCCAACAGTTGTTAAAATCTCTGAGTCTACTTGGCCACCTTAATAATGGAGATGAGCACCCTTGCTTTGCTCGCCAAGTTAATGGATGCGAACATGCCTTGTACAACTGTAAAGGGCTGCCTGTTCTAGGGAAGGGGAGCACTACACTCCCACGCACCATTTTCCCCTAGGTTCAAGTCAGTCAGACTCAGAAATTAACAAGTTGCTCTCAGCACTGATTTTACATTTCTGATCTCTTAAATGTGCTTTAATGAGTTGATTTAATTTTAATGCAAAATTCATTAAAATGTATTTGCTCAAAGTAAATATTTAAATGAATATTACACACGCTGGGGAAGGAAGAGGTTTGTTTAATTACATGTCTTCTCTCTGGGAGTGATCCTGGTTTTTTCTATATAGGATGATTCTTCTAAGAACCACAGCATCTCCTGCCTGGGGAATGGCCCATTGAAATCAACCAAGCCCCACACAGACTAAGAGCAGTGGGTTTGGGGGTGTGGAATATTGTGGTTGGAACTGGCTGCTTCCCAAAAGCTTACAGTCTTGCAGCCACAGAAGCATGCCTGTGTCGGGATGATAGGAGATGATAAACAAGGCATGATGTATTTTCCCCCAAATTTCCTTGTACTTTTATGCACAACTAAGCAGCTGAGCCATTTCTGGTTTCTCTTCCAAATGACAACACTTGAAGAAAAAAAAAAATGCTCATAAGAAACAAACTAGTCTATGGCCAGGTTTTGGGATTCATAATAGAATTGAAAGTTAATACAAAACTGGTGCTTTCAAGAGGAAAAATAAATGTTTTTCAGTTACAAAGTTTTGGTTCCCTTGAAATTAAGATTTTAGGGTCTGATCTAAACAGCAGACAAAGAAAACAATGTTACTGGTGAGAGTTTCTCCTGTTCACCTGGAATAAGGATTCCACATGCTCTAGGGCAGATAAGAGAGAGTCGATGAGAAAAGCAAACAGGACTGTAAGCTGATGGTGGTTAGGTGATGAGTCCTTCCAAAAGCTTGGGAATCTGAAAGTAGAAGCAGCCTCCCATTAAGTTCCTTCTGCCTTCTTGGCATCAAAGAGTTGAGTAGAGATAGATGCAAGTAGATCCTAGGCAGAGGGGCTGGGGTAACTCCCAAAGTCCTTGTGTTTACCAACCAGATGAA
The DNA here is from genome assembly GCF_002776525.5 of Piliocolobus tephrosceles. Lineage (NCBI taxonomy): Eukaryota > Metazoa > Chordata > Mammalia > Primates > Cercopithecidae > Piliocolobus > Piliocolobus tephrosceles. Next base: position 124,462,411 of record NC_045443.1, on the reverse strand, counting down.
GAAAAGAACCAACATCATTCTCCCAGTCAACTGACATTAGCCCAGGCACACTATGGAGAGCTAGAGGACAAGGCTGGGCCTCTACACTGGGACTGGCCCCAGCAGAGAGATACTTGATTGAGTCCACCTGACACCTGCCCTCACCCACAGTGGTGGGTAACAGTTTTCTCATCTACAAAATGGGATAATTAAGAGATCCTGTCTCATAGAATTGAAGTGGATATTACACGAGATTAGCCACGTAAATCACTTAACACAGTGCCTAGCACCTGGGCCCTTTTCAGTAAATGTATTAGTCATTCGAAGTTCAAGAGTAGAGGGCTTAAGAGAGGAATGACATTGACAAAATCAAGAGAACGTTTTTGGTGTGGAGGGGGGCTTGAGTGTATTTGTGCAGTGTATTTGTAGAGTGTATTTGAGGTAAAAAAGCAAGATGGCACATAAAGACAGAAAACACAACCAAAGGAAGAGCAAAGGCCAACAGGAGAGACCATGAGAAAGCATGCTCACAGTCAACCATCTCTTCTCTTACTAATCAAAAGAAGGAGGAAGGTAGTGAGAGTGCACAAGAGCAGAAAACAAAAACTCAAATGGTCAGTGAACATATAAAATATAATCTGTAGGCCTGGTGTGGTGGCTCACTCCAGTAATCCCAGCAGGCTGAGGGCAGATCACGAGGTCAGGAGATCGAGACAAGCCTGGTCAACCTGGTGAAACAAAATTTAGCTTGGCGTGTTGGCAGGCACCTTTAATCCCAGCTACTCGGGAGGCTGAGGCAGGAGAATGGTTTGAACACAGGAGGCGGAGGTTGTGGTGAGCCGAGATCATGCCACTGTATTCCAGCCTGGGCAACAGAGCGAGACTTCATCTCAAAATAATAATAATAATCTGTACAGCTAGTAATGAAATACATATTAATAAAATAGTGAGATACGTTTATCTTATTAGGTGGACAGATACTTAATAATTCTCAATGCTGTGAAGGTGAGGTGAGATGGACAGTTATATTCCCTTTAAAATTCAGCATGCTATTTTAGAAAAATTATTCAACACCTTCTGCCATGTTATAAAATTATTGACTTAATAATTTTGCTGATAGAATTTTACTTTAAGGAAATTCTCAAAGTTGGAGTCAAAAGTTTTTGTATACAGCTGTCTTTGCTTATTAATCATGTTAGGAAAATACTGATTACAATTTTAAAATGTATCATCATTAGGATAGAATAATCAATCAGTATAATATTGTTTAGTCATTAAAATGTTTTTTAAAATGATATGGAAATGTTTATGATGGCTATTTTTTAAAAGCATGATACTAAATTTCATATAGAGTATGATCTCAAGTGTGTGAGATTGTGTGTATGTGTTTACACATTGCACTCCTGTGAGTCAGGTATGGAGACAGATCAATTTTGGAGAATGTGTTCCAGAGCCCCCCCACAAAGATGTTCACACACAAATGCCCCCAAATTGTGAATATGTTGTGTTACATATCAGAAAATACTTTGCAGATGGAATTAAGGTTATAGATCTTAAATAGAGAGATTACCCTGGATTATCTGATTGGTCCAGTGTAACTACATGGGCCCTTAAAGGTAGAAGAGGAAAGGGAAAGAGTCAAAGAGAAATGCCACAACAGAAGAGAGGGCAGAGATTGGAAGCAGGAGAAGGGAGTAGCTCCATTTGCTCTCACTGGCTTAGAAGATGGAGAAAAGTGACTATAAGCCAAGGTATGTGGGCATCTTGAGAAGTGGAAAACAGCTCTCAGGCAACAGCCAGCAAGGGCTGTCATTCCTCCAGCTGCAAGCAGATTAATTCTTCCCATAATCTAATGAGCAATGAAATTGATTCCCCCATAGAGGCTCCAGGCAGGAATGCAACCCAGCAGATACCTTGATTTTGGCCTTGCAAGGCTCTAAGCAGAAGAACCAACTGAACTACACTAGATCCAGATTTCTGACCTTCAGAACTGTCCATAATGTATCTATGTTGTTTGAAGCTGTGAAATTTCTATCTATAGCAACAATAGAAAATTGATGCAACATACATTAATGTGATATAGATGTCGTGAGCCATTTAGTGTTCACTCTACTCATTCAACAGATGAATTTTACAGTCACAGTTAGAAATTTTAGGGTAAAGGAGAACTCAGTACTCACAAGTCATTATTTTCATGTTATTTATTCCCTTCCCCAGCCCTAACCCCTCCATTTCTGACTTTGATGTTCAGACATTCTGGAGAGCATAAAATGTTCCAGGGACTTTTGTGGCTGATCAGGAGGTACATTTTAAAATTTTATTTACTTTTTAACTTATGGTAAAATACACATCACATAAAGCTTTTTTTTTTTCTGTGCACATTTCTTTTGTTTTGCTAATGTTTTTACTTATAATTGACACATACTTGTACATAATTATGGTGTACAATGTGATGTTCTGTGACATGTATACATAGCATAACACTCAAATCAGGGTCATTACCATGTCCGTTATTTTAAACATTTATTATTTCTTTGTGGTGACAACATTCAAAATATCTAGCTATCTTGAAATATATAATACAGTACTATTTGCTGCAGTCACCCTACTGTGTGATTGAGCAACAAAACCCTTTCTTCCTGTCCAACTGTGACTTGTCCCCATGACTAACCCATCCCCATTCCCCTCTCCTCCCCACCCTCCTCGGCCTGTGGTAACTATCTTAACCATTTTTAAGTGTATAGGTCCGTAGTGCTAAATGCATTCACATTATTGTACAACCCATCTCCAGAAGGTTTTCATATTGTGAAACAAGAGCTCTACCCATTAGAAAACAGCTCTCCACCCCTCCTCCCCTTACCTCAGGCACTGACACCCATCATTCTACTTTCTGATACTACAAATGTGATTACTCTTGGCACCTTATATAAGTGGAATGGTATAATATTTATACTTTTTTTTTTTTTTTTGAGATAGAGTCTTGCTCCGTCTCCCAGGCTGGAGTGCAGTGATGCAATCTCAGCTCACTGAAACCTCCACTTTCTGGGTTCAAGCGAGTCTCCTGCCTCAGCCTCCTGAGTAGCTGTGATTACAGGTGCTCACCACCATAGCTTGCTAATTTTTTGTATCTTTAGTAGAGACAGGGTTTCACCATGTTGGCCAGGCTGGTCTCGAACCTCTGACCTCGTGATCTGCCTGCTTCAGCCTCCCAAAGTGCTGGGATTACAGGTGTGAGCCACTATGTCCAGCCAATATTTATAATTTTGTTCTAGCTTCTTTCACTTAGCACAATGTCTTCAAGGTTCAGTCATTTTGCAGTGTGTTTTAGAATTTCTGTCTATTTTTAAGGCTGAATAATATTTCATTGTATGAATGAACCACATTTCATTTATCCATTAATTCATGGGGATTAGGTTGCTTCCACTTCTTTGCTATTGAAAAAAATGCTGCTATGAATATGGGTTTACAAATGTCTCTTGAGACTCTGCTTTCAATTTGTTAAAATATATACAGAAATGGCATTGCTGGGTCATATGTAATTCTATTGTTAATTTTTTCAGGAATCATTATAGCAACTGCACCATTTGAAATTCTCATCAAAAGTGCACAATGGTCCCAATTTCACCACACCCTTGCCAACAGCTGTGGTTTTCTGTTTTGTGTTTTGGTTTTGTTTATATTTTTGGGTTTTGTTGTTGTTGTTGTTGTTGTTGTTAGTAGCCATTTTGATGTGTATGAGGGAAAGGATGAGCAATTTAAAGTACCAAATCACTGAGGGGAAGAAAAGGAGATGGTAACTCTTTGTGTGTCTGGGATTGTCTCAATACATGCTACATAGAGAATGAGTTAAAGAGAGTAGTTATTAAACTTGAATCGCAGCATCATACAGACAAGCAAAGACCACGATGACCAGCGATCAAGACCAAAGTAGGGTAACATGCAAACACTAAACTCATCCCCCAAATCACAGCAAAAGTCTTGGAAGGGACTCATTGGACCAGAGGTTTCTGGAGAAAATATCACTACCAAAAACACTTTATGTTTCTTTATAAATCTGCCAATCTAGAGAAACTTTAGACATAATCTAATCTACTATTTCCCCAATCAGAAATACCCAGCTCTTACCCACAAAGATAATAATGGTGCCACATGTGGATTTTTAGTAATATCCACGTTAAACTAAATGCTTAAAATTATACCATGCTTGCTCCTTTTAGGAACTTTATTTGCAAATAAAAATAACGTGGGCTCCTTTAAGACATAAGTTCGTCTTATTTGGGAAAATTCTCAAAATTGAAGAGAAAATATGTGGAAACAGGAGAGACACAATAAACATAGTGAATGAAGAAATTTTTAATTTTTTAAAAATTGAAATGTACTGAGCTATTTTGTTCTAGTAAGTATTCATTTATATGTATATTTAATAAATAAGTAGGGAAACAATGTTTCTTAAAACTGCACCTGAAAATCTAATGTGCTTATGCTGTAGAAAGCTGAAGAATTGCCAGTTCTCCTACGAATGAGAATAAGATGGGAATTTGCAAAGTCATAATTTTCTCTGAGAATAGCAGAGAGCTCATAAAGTTGAATTCATAAGGCAACTGAGTAAATTCCGAAGAGCAACAGGTCCACTGGTGTGGTGGAAAATGTTTAGCAAACCACTTCCTGATGGAGAACAGCCCTGATATTTAGTCTTTACAAATTTCTATGGGATAAATATTCCCACTGTGGCCAATTTCAAGCTACTAACGTGGTCAATGAGATTAGTTGGGAAGAGATTTGCACAATTGGCCCTTGGGAGCTGGAAGGATCTGACTGTAGCACTCCTTGACAGGACACTCCAAGGAAACAAAAGATTAAACACAACAACAACCGTAATAAACTCTTTCACCTTTGGCAGAGCATGGAAGAATAAGTGGCTTTCATAAAAACAGATATAAATCAGGTAGAAATTTTACATATTCCAAATGAGAGCTATCACCCATTTCATAGCAACTGGAAGCTCCAAATGCAACAGAAGTTTGTGGCCAGAAGCTCCTTACCGTGGGACTACAGGGAATGCTTACCAGTAAGGAGCACAGCACAAGACCATAGACAGCTTCCTGTAGTGCAAGTGTGCAGGCTGTGATTGTGTGCCCTTAGTGTGGGAATTGCAGGTCCCCGCCTGGCCCCTTCTCTCCTATTAAGCAATAACCTCTTCTGATGGGAGAGAGGCGGCAACTCCTCTCACCTCTAGGGCTCAAGAAAAAATTCATTTCTTCTAGGAGAGGAGGGATGGAAGCAAAGCTCATCTGCTTCTGGGAAACAGTAAGCTTCCCCCCTACTCGCCCTGCTACTATGGTTATAATACACAGATTTATCCCATCTTGCCTCAGGATGATGAAGAAGATGCATAATATCAATATAAAGAATGAAAGCAGAACAATCTCTATAGCCCTACAGCCATTGGGAAGATAATAAGGTAACATTATAACCACTTTATGCCAATATATTTCATGACCTCTGTGAAATGCACAAATTGCTTGAAACATCACAACTATTAAAGTTCACTCAAGAAGGAACAAACAACCCAAATATCCTATATCTATTAATGAAATTGAATTAGTGGCAAAGAGCCTTAGCAGAAAGACAACTCCAAATTAGATGACTTCACTGGAAAATTCAACCAAATATTTGATGACTAAATAATATCAAATATAGATAACTTCATCCAGAAAAGAATTTAAAAAGGCTCAACACATGACAGCTAATTTTGTGAAACACCCAAACCAAACCAAACAGCCAATGGAACATTACAAGGAAAGGATTCTACAGGTCAGTGTATCTCAGAAGCGTAGGTCCAAAAATAGTTAACAAAATATAAGCAAATTGAAAATAGAAGTACATAAAAATTATAGTACATTCTTATCAAGTAAGGTTTATTGCAGGAATGTAACAATTTAACATTAAGAAATACAATATACATATGTATATTTTACCATATTAAAAACATGAAAACAAACAAAACATGGTAATTTCAATAGATGCAAACAGAATGATGTGACAACAGTCAAGATTCATCATGATAAAAATTCTCAGCAAATGAAGAATAGAACAGAATTTCTTCAACCTGATTAAAGAACATCTTCATCAAACCTATAGCTAATATTATACTCACTGTTCAAAACTGAAATTGTTTACTCCAAAATACTGGGATAAAGCAAAAGTAACCAATGTCATCACTTTTATGAAACATTGTGTTGAAGGTCTTAGAAAGTGCAGTAAGGCAAGAAAATCATATTAAAGTAATACGAGTTATTAAAAAACAATTTAAAATTGTCTTTTTGTGTAGATTACATGACTGTCTATATAGATTTCCAGAGAACATTCAAAAATACCAATAGAACTAATAAATGGAGTAGGGTCACATGATGCAAAATCAATACATACATATAATCTGCAATTAGTGGTTGAATATTATTTTAATAACATGTACAATAGCATAAAATTTTTGAGGGTATATGAAGTTATAAATTTAACAAAAATATATACAATATTAATATGCTAAATATTATAAAATATTGACCAGAGAAATCAGAGAAGATCTAAATAAATACAGCTTACCATACTCAAGATACTATACCTATGAGTTGGAAGATTCAATATCTTTAGAAATAATCTCTCTTCAAATTGCTCTATAGATTTAAAGATATCTCAAATCAAAATTCTACTCAGCTATTTGTTTAAATTAGCAAGTTAAATGCAGTCAACATTTATCTTTAAAAAAAGCAAAAGGTTGATATTAGCCAACACAATTTTGATAAAAAGCAATGCGCTCTCACCACCCTATTTCAAGAATTACTATACTGCTACATTAAGACAGTGTTGTATTGACATAAGGATAGAAATGTAGATCGCTGTAACAGAACAAAGAGTCCATGAGTAACCCATACATTTGTGGTCAATTGATCTTTGAGAAAGATGCCAAAGTAATTCACTTGGAAAACTACAGCGTTTCAATAAATAATGCTGGAATAATTTCACATATATACAGTCATGTGCCACATAAGGATATCAGTCAGTAATTGACTGCATATACAATGGTGGTCCCAGAAGATTATAATGGAGTTGAAAATTCCCATCACCTAGTGATGACATATCCTTGGTAACATCATGGCACAGCACATTATTCAACTGTTTATGGTGATGCTGGTGTAAACAAGCCTACTGTGCTGACAGGTCATATAGAATATAGCACACACAATTTGGAACAGTACATACAACTTGATAATGATAATAAATGACCATGTTATTGGTTTATGTATTTATAATATTATATGTTTAATCATTATTTTAGAGTGTGCTCCTTCTACTTATTTTTTTTTTTTTAAGTTAACTGTAAAATAGCCTGGGGCAGATCCTTAGGAGGTATCCAGAGGAAGGCATTGTTATATTCAACAATTCTGGGGGCTCGTCCAGGATCCCCATTCTCCTTCAAGAAGGGGTCTTCAGTCACCCTACCCAGGGGAGACGTGTCCCACTGCCTCATTGTGGTGGCCTCAGGAATGGGAGATCAAGAGCCACCACTGTGATGAATAAACTTGGACTCTTAGCAATGCGGGCAGGAGAGGCTTGCAGTACCGTGGCGACCAGATAAACTCTGTGCACAGACCAAGGTAGGAAATGCTGCAGGGGCGACAAAGTACTTCCTTGGTGGTTGGGGGTGGGGAGCTAGGGGCATTCTGGAGATTGAAAGTGCATGAATGGTAACAAGCACTACTGCTGTGCGGAGTGAGTCCAATCTGTAGTCCGTGGTCACTTCATATGGCTTAGGGCGGCCCTTCAGGGGTGCCGTCAGGGGTTTATACTGACCCACCATCAATGCTAAGAGGGACCTAAAATATTCCTGCAAGGGAAGCGGCCAGAGCAGACAAAGCAAAAGAAGGATGCAAGGAGTCTCCAGCAGGTGGGGCTAAAGGATAGGCGAATTGAGCCTTAGTGACGCTTCCAGTGAAGAATAAAAAAGAGGCCCCCTAATATAAGGGATTGAATCACAAAGAACCCCCCAAATAGGCAAGAAATCCCTAATATAAGGGGCTGAGCCACAGCAACTCCCTGCTAGGTAAGAAATTCCTAATACAAGGGATTGTACCTAGCCAAGACCCAATATGGGAAATTACAAGCAAAAAGGATAAGAATAGTAACGAAGATACACCACCTGATAGTCCCCTAAGTCTCATTAAAAAAAAAAAAAGATAAGAGTAATAACAAAAATATGCCACCTGATAGCGCCCTAGGTCTCATGCTAAAATGTTGGGAAGATAGTAAAAGAACTAAACCTTAAAAGAACAACAAATAATACAATATTGCTGTTCTATTTGGACACAAAGACCTACCCTCAATCTTCTGGCCAAAGTTTGGGTCGACTGAGGATATACTATGTCAACTTTTAATTCAACATGTAACTAATAAAAGCCCAATATTTCAAGAAAAACTTGACTATGCTCATTGTTAGAGGCAAAAACCTGTCCTCCCTTTTCCCTTATGCACCTGCCCCTACTGTAGAGTCAGTGAAGGAAGGGTCTCAGGGAATCCCGACAAAGAGAACAGCACACAGGATCCCCTAGACCATCATCCACCTAATATCCCTAGTCCCCCACCTAATACCCCCAACCCATCCCCTCAGGCCCAACTTAAGTCCCCCTCCTCAAAAGGACCCCAAGCTCCTAATTTGCCAGCTGGCTTTTGTGCTGCTAGCAACATCAAGGATCCACCGCAACACACTGTCAGCATCATCTGGCCCATAGTGTGCCCCTACAGCAGGCAAAGCCCATGCTCCTGCCCTCCAGCTGGTCCAGGGTCCCGGCACCATATTGACAGGCTGCAGCTTATACCCTCAGCAAATTACACAATGGGACATCTGCCTTACTTTTGCTGGGGCCAAATAATACGGAGCTTCAGCTGTGGCTCCAAGCAGTTAGGCATCCCCACAGCTAAGTTTCCTGAGCCAAGTAGTAGATAATCTTCAGTTAGTATATCCACTAACATTTATTGTGGTCAGGCCACTGTTTAAAAATATCCACCAAAAAATAACTTTAATTCTTTAAGGTCACTTATGTTAAAATGTACCACCAGAAAAGTATTACATGTGTATAAATATAAGGTTATTCTGTTTTAAAAAAAAGTTTAACATTAACTACTAATAATTCACTTAACCTAGCAAGTTTCTTAACGAGAGAGCCAAAGCTAAAAAGAAAGCACAGATGTTTAGATTTAACTGATTACAGACGTCTGGCCAAACTTAGGAAAAAACCCTCTTCAGAAATGATTAAGAAAAAAAGAACGCAACAGGTATTCAGTAATTAATAAAAAGATCCTAACAAAATAAAGTCAAAATGTTTAATAATCAGTCAAATTTATAAGCTGTCTGTCTGCACTTAGTCAAGCTTTAAAGTACTTGCAGGACCAGGAAAAAAGAACCATTTATACTAATTAAAACTACACCTTTATGGTGGCTCATACATTAAAAAAAAAAATCAGATTAGATTAATAGTAAAAGGCAAAGCCTTGTTCATGAGAAGTTAATCACCCAAGTGTCTGTCGTCCATGTCCTCAAGCACCAGAAAAGCCTGTCTTTTAAAATAACCTAGCAAATCAGATAAGCCAAACAGGTTACAGGTTTCTCCTGTAGGTGCTAAAGGGAATTCAAAAAAATATTATCCATTAAAGACCCCAAGTATAACACAGTCAAAGTTTATACATGTATAGGAATTTATACCCTTAGGCAAACAAGTCTAGAGACTCTCAAAACAATCCACTGCCAACATTCCTACATACTTGGTGTATCTTCCACTTTCTCTTCCCTCAGAACTCAAAATTTTCCAGTACAGGCGCCCTCCCTAGAGTTCTCGGTACATTAACACCAGTCTGAGGAGCCTACCTAGTGCTTCTAACCACTGGAAAGTAGTCTAAACATCAAGAAAAGATGGACTCATCACACCCAAGTCAAAAAAGCACTGCCATCCCCGAGGTCATGGGCCATTATCTAAAGGAAAAACTCCCTCAAACTAAGGTTAAGAAAAGTTTACGTCTCTTTTATCTATTCTATTCCCCTTTCTTCTTGTCTCATTCGATTGCTGACCTTGTTATCAATGTAACTCAGACTCACCCCAAGTCATTACCTTTAATACTTGCCTTGTTATGCCTTGTGAAGAGAACAATGGCAAAGGTATGTCTCTACTTTAGAAAAATACCTCTGACCCTTCATACAACCCATTAACTCTGCGCCTTACTCATTGCAGGGGTATGAAAGCACCCCAAGTTTGGAGATATGTTCTCAATGGGCAGATGTCATCCTGACTACCAGTGTACATGGCGAGACCTCTCCAGAAGGCTGTACCAACCTAAAATCTTACCTCTGCCTTACCAAAGGAGCCACCCTCTCTGTCAGCTTGACCAGTGTAACCCAGTAACTACATCTATTAACACCCCTACCTCCACCACCCCTGCAACCCTTTTAGAACACTTGTATGTCTTAGGAGCAGAGGTCAATTGATACGACCCTATAGGCTTCTATAAAATATGCTTTATTGACCCCCCTTCTCTTTCTAAACCTTCTACCCTGCACAACAACAATGCCAAGTAAATATTGTGAAAGTGAAGAATCTAAGACAAACGCTAGCAATTGAAACAGGATATCAAGATATAAAATGCCTGGTTGGAATGGATTCAATATTCCGTCCGCACTTGGAACAAAAACAATTGTTATGCTTGTTACATAACAATTGTTACACTATATCCGGAAGTCCAACACCCTGTGGGTCAGCTCCTGAGGGCCATTTGGCTCCCGTCTCCCGACATCAATTTCAGCTCATACCTCTCATGATGTGGGGAGAACTTGGCATTCCTTGGAAGCTTAATGGGATGCAGTGAGCTTAAGCCCTTCCAAGAGCTTACCCGTCAGTCTGCCCTTAGTCATCCTTGAGAGGATGTATGGTGGTATTGAGATGGACCCTTACCGGACACTCTGCCAACTAACTGGAGTGGCACTTGTGCTCTTGTTCAATTGGTTATCCATGTCACCCTGGCATTTCATCAACCAGAAAAAGAAAACCCACAACACCGAAAAATAAGAGAAGCCCCTTATGGATCTTTTGACTCTCAAGTTTACATAGATGTCATTGGAGTCTCATGAGGAGCGCCTGACAGGTTCAAAGCCTGGGACCAAATAGCTGCAGGAGTTGAATCCATATTTCCACAGGTAACTATTAATAAAAATGTACCTTGGATAAATTACATCTATTATAATCAACACTGGTTTATTAATTACAACAGGGATGCTATCAACAGAATAGTCGACCAATTAGAGCCAACTAGCCACATGGCTTGGGAAAACACGATAGCTTTAGACATGTTATTAGCCAGAAAAGGTGGGGTTTGTGCTATGATTAAAACCCATTGTTGTACCTTCATCCCAAACAACACTGCCCCCATTGGGAGCATAACGAAGGCCTTACAAGGACTTACTGCATTATCCAATGAATTATCTAAAAATTCTGGAGTCAATGATCCTATTTCAGGATGGTTAGCAATGTTGTTTAGTAAATGGAAAGGAATCATAGTCTCAATTCTTATTTCTCTTGCAATCACAATAGGTGTACGTATTCTTGTTGAGTGCTGTGTTATACCATGCATCCATGGGCTAATACAAAAGATCGTACAAACAGCACTTACCAAAGCCTCCCTTGGTTCTCCTCCACCTTATTCAAGTAAGTTTTCCATGTAGAAGATCAAATTGAACAGCAAAGCCAAGACATGTTAAAAAGTCTGAAGAGAAAGAATCATAAGAAAATTGAAAGGGAAGAATCGTAAGATACAATGAATTTCTCTGAGTTTCTCTTCAAAGATTTAGCCGGCTAACTTCCTTGTCTTTTCTTCTCAAACTCAACTTGTCTGTTCCCCCTTGCCCCTGGTTACTGTAAAATAGCCTACCTGCTAACCGTCAGTTCTAATCAATAACTCACATTTGTTCCCTTGGTTACCTGCACCCATTGTTCCCCTGAAACTGCACATCTCACGGGCTTCACTGTACCTCACGTTCACCTTCCCTTCCATATTTAGAAAAATATTTGCAAGTAGCCAATCGGGTCAGCTCAGATTGTGCAGTCCGACCCCAGCCCCTTGGGGAGTGACACAAAGGTAGGGACTACCCTCAGAGATAAAAACTCGCTGCTCTCTTTTATTCCCTGTGCTCTTGCAATCTTGATTGACATGAGTGGCACCTTTCTGCAGAAGTAAATTGCCTTGCTGAGAGAACTTTTGCCTGAGTGCTAGTTTCACTTTGTGGCACTGAGCATTTTTACCTAGAACATTTTTATATCCAACAATTCGTACCTAGGTTGTATTTGTAAATTTTTATTATATTTCTTAAAGGGCGTTTCTAAAATTGTATCATCTTCAGGCCACATAAAACCTGGAGGCCCTGACTCTGTCTCTACATTAGAATAACCAGGGGAGCCATCACAAAGTGGAGACACAGACCCAATATAGCCCTTGGATAGGCTGATTCAATTGGTCTGATATGAGGTGTAAGCATCGAGAGAGAGAGAGAGAGAGAGAAAGAGAGACAGAGATGAGAGAGAGAGAGAGACAGACAGACAGACACAGTTTTCTGTGGGATTCTAAAGTCCAGCCATAGTTTAAAACAATTGATCTGGGTGAAGAAACCCTGGACCAATGGTGGTTTATCACCTCATAAAACATATTTGTTTCATAACCATTGCCCCATACCAAGAGAAGTATGAAAATACAATAAGAACCTCTGAAATGAGAAGGAAGCAGCAGCAGCAGCCCCACTCATAAGACCCTAGGATCTTTCTGGACTCTGGATTTTCAAGTACTCTGGCCCAGGGCAGGGCTCAGGATGTCTGCCAACCTGGTATCATGAAGCCTGAACTGCAAATGTCAATTGAACTATATGACATAAGGAAGATTTCATTTTCTATACATCTTTGTCCTTGCATTCATATTTGTATCCTTCCTCCCCAAAGTGACATCCTCCCCATAATCACAAGAATCTTACAGTTTCATGTGAAGAGTCTGGAGATGACTTTTGAAAGAGACCACACTCTGAAATATCTGGCCATTGTTACTGATGTGTTCACTTCTTGAGTCCTGATAATCAACATCAGACTTGGGATTAGTTACAGGGACACCCACAAGATGTGGTAACAGCCCTTTGCAGTGTGTGTTAGGCCATTGTGACCTAGGGGTTATTTGTTACTTCTGTGTAAGTTTGCCTTTGGTGACTGCTGCACTCCCCAAACTCACGTAACCACATAAAGGTAGCATAATTGACCATTATAGCTACTTAGATTTAAACAATTCCTCAGCTATAATATACAGGAATACTTTTTTTTTTTTTTTTTTTTTGCTTAGAATGTACAGAAATAAACATAAATAGAGCTGTGTTACTTAAAGTAATAAATTAATTGCTTAGATCACAAGGAAGATCTGTTTTGAAGAGAGTGAGACACTGATTCTTTAACTTTGATTGCCACTGCCCCAATATCATGTAGAGATAAAGAAAATTCTACTATTAACATGGGTGCATCCTGGTCAAATGTGCTTCTTTCCATTCTAACTGTGTCAATGCTCTGTAAGGGCATTAAAAAAAATAAGCACCATCCATCCTTACGGAGCACAGATGTGCATACCGAAAAATCCAACAACTCACATACAAACACATTTCTTAAAACTTCACAATAGTATCCTTCAAGGTTTTTGTCAAGCTCAGCCCCATTTTTATAATAGTGCCTGAAAATAAAGGGTTGCATGGCTTGTTTTAGCCTTGTGTACTTATCTCCTTTTAGACTCAAATATTCAAATTTCAAATAATATTCAAAATCTATATATTCAGTGAATATACAAACTTTCTGAAAGACCACTAATTACCACCCTCATTGACTTGCAAGCACTCCCTTATCAGCACCAAGGCTGGTCCCTTGGTGTGGCCACAGCAGGCACTCAAAGAGCTTTACCTTGTTCATCAATTGCTATTCAGAATCAAATCTTAGTGCATAGTGATTTTAGGTTTCTGAAGATTTGTCTGTCATTGTGACTAGATTATCTCACTGTTAGAATGTGGCTGCCTCAGGATGCCAATCCTCCAAAGTGACTTGAGCCTGAAAGAAAACAAACAAGTGACTTTCTGTAAGTGTAAATAAGCAGGTTTTAGCTTCTCACCTAACAAAGATCAGCAGCATTCCAATATGCTTCCTATTCATCCTGAGGGCAGCTCGTGGATGCCTTTCCAATGCCAAGAGCAGCAGGAGCATGGCCCCTCACAGAAGGGCATTCATTGAAAGTGGGATTCTAAACCTAAGGCTTTGCATTTACTTAAAGGTACAGTTGTTCTCATTTGAAATTTGAAGGATCAAAGGAAAGATGGAGGGGAGACACAGAATTCGATGTGTGCTCCTTGCTTTGGTCCTGAGAAATGGAATTAGAGATGAGGATTAAAAACCCAGACTGCCGAGTAATTGTAAACTTACAGGTGATTGTTTTCTTTTTCTAGTTTTCTATTTTTCTTAAATTTTTAAGAATGAGAATGTTTTACTTCCATGGTTAAGACAAACACAAACAAACACACACACACACACACACACACACACTTATTATTTAGGATGTTTCAGTCACAATCATAGAAATTCTAAGCAAGTTTGGCTCAGCCATAAGAACAAGAATTGTTCCCTCACAGGGAGTCTGGAGGTGGTGGTTTGGTGCTAATTTTAGCCTCTCTGTGATGTCGCGTTTCTTTCTTTTTTTCTCTGTGATGTCTATTTCCCTCTTTTCTTGCTGTCTTTACAGTCTCCATCACTCTCTGCTGCCTGGTAGCTGGTATTGGACACCTGGAAAGCTACATCCCTGAGTCTTGAGAACCCAACACATGTTCTGGGATGGCTGGCAGTAGCACCCCACTGCTCAACCGCCATATGAGAATGAAAGGGCCTCCCGCCTCCTCTACTTTCACCAGACACTGTGGGCCCCCAATTCCCATGTGCACCCCAAAGGCCCAAGCCACTAGCTCTCTCTTCTCCTCTTGCAGGGTAGACCTTTTCCTCTTTTTGGGAGGAGCGGACAGAATCCCACTCTGCCACCCAGGCTAAAGTGCAGTGGCACGATCTCGGCTTTTGTGTTATACAAGGCTCTTTATATCATGATTAACACAATAAGATGCTTAATCACAAATCTTAATGTGTCTGCATCCCATTCCTTAGGCATCAAGAAGGACAGAAATTGCATATTTTTTAAAAGGTTATTCTAATGTACAGCTGGGTTTGTGATCCACTTATAACCCCTCAAAACCACTAATCTGTTCTCTATAATTTTGTCATTTCTGGAATATCACATAAATAAAAACATACAGTATGTAACTCTATGGGATTGACTTTATTTTTTCACTCAGCATAATTTATCCAGGTTTTTTGTGTTTACCAATGGTATATTCTTTCTTATTGCCAAGCAGTATTCCTACCTATGAATGTATCATCGTTTGTATAGCCATTAACTTATTGAACCACATTTCAGTTGTTTTGGCTAACTGCAACCTCTACCTCTTAGGCTCAAGCAATTCTCCCTGCCTCAGCCTCCCGAGTAGCTGGGACTATAGGGTGTACCACCACACTTGGCTAATTTTTGTATTGTTAGTAGAGATGGGATTTCACCACATTGGCCAGGCTGGTCTCAAACTCCTGACTTCAAGCAATCCACCCACCTAAGCCTCCCAAAGTATTGGGATTACAGGCATGAGCCACTACGCCCAGCCAGGGTAGACCTTCTTAAGCCAGATTCCCATGACAGCCACAGGCTAGGAGAAAACAGCTTTTACACCCAGCCTCTGCAGTGAAACTTGTGTCTGTAGAGTAGACGTGGGGAACCCAGATGCCAGGGGTGTCAGGCCTTTGGGCCTGCTCGTCACCACTGCTCCAAAAAACAGTGTGAGGCCTGCTGGCCAGAACTGTGTGCTTCCTGCAGAAAGAGAGGGAACAAAGTGTGTGTGTGTGTGTGTATTACTATTCTAGGAGACAGAAAGGACAAATCACACAGGATGCCCGAGCATACACCAGCTCTTTGAGATTAGACCTGTTCCTTCCTCTATAAGACACAGATAGAAACAACATCCTGGACAAGGTGGAAGGACTGATGAAAGGACACTTTATGCCAGGTTTGGGATTGAAAGAGAATGTGAAAATGAAA
Source organism: Piliocolobus tephrosceles (assembly GCF_002776525.5). NCBI lineage: Eukaryota > Metazoa > Chordata > Mammalia > Primates > Cercopithecidae > Piliocolobus > Piliocolobus tephrosceles. The sequence goes on along the minus strand of NC_045443.1, from coordinate 124,446,196 downwards.
ACAGCGTCTAGTTAACATTACTCAGTAGACCCAGTGGAACCCAGTTTCCCTGTAGGGTGCAAATGGATCACTATGTGCTGTTTGCATGACTGTGACGTTATTTTTAGGAACCATGTTATATGACAAACATGGGTCAAAAATATGCTTAACACAGAGAGATGCTGAGGAAGAGAGGCTGTGGAACTAAGAAAAAGTTAATTCTTAGTTTTCGTGAAGAAGCAAGTATTTTTCCTGTCTTACCCCTGAGGTTCTCCCTGAAGACAATTCTAACAGAATAGAATATGGCAAAATTCCAAGGTTTATAAAGAATTGTTCTCTCTCTCTCTCTCCTCGGAATGTACATCTGTGAATTTTTAATTTTATCTTAAGCTCAATAGTGAATGATCTCCATCCTCTGGACTGAACTGGAGAAGAAAGTAGTTTAATGCAAAAATCATAGAGCTAGAGTTGTAGAATGGGAAGCAGGGAAGCAAATGACAATTTACTTGGCCCAGAGAAAGCCTGGGGTGCCTCTTGTTCAGCCTTCCTCTCTGAAAGTCCATGCTGTCTCCTTCTTTTCATTTTAAAAAAGATTTTTCAAAATGGCTAAACCTCAAGTACTGAGAAAATTATGGGAAATCGCTCCCTGATCGTGGAAAAGGAGGGTTGATTATGTTTCTTACATAACTTTCAAAAGCTTCTATTATCATAACTTTGACATTTTGTTTGCTTGTTCAATGATTGTTTTGGAAAAGAGTTGACTTAGGTGCCTTGGCATATTATTTGCTTGTTCAATTACTGTTTTGGAAAAGAGTTTACTTTAGGTGAGAGGCTGAGAGTGGGGGAGAGAAAAAGAAGATCTAAGAATACAGTTGAAAAGCACTGCAGTATTCTGTACTGCTGCCCACAGCAACCCACAGGCTCTGGTGCGCTATCCTCAGAAACATGCAGTCAATGATAATGCCTCATTTCTGCTAAGAGGAAAAGTACATTATTCAGAAGAGAGAGACAGTCATGTTTCCTGATATAGAACAGCATTTTGTGTTGTACAACGTAAAGAATTGTACACGACTGAACACACTTGCTGACAGATCCCGTTTCGGAGAAATAACCTTTCTTCCCTAGCAAGTCACCTCACTGGGAACTGACAAACCGACAGCCATTTCTCTTTAAAACCTGAGAGTCAAAACACAAAATTGATCAACCTAGTTAAGTCTTTATCACACCCATAAATAAGTATAAATAATAATACTCTCATCTTGGAGTCTTTAAAAAGATTCCACCAACTTATATTTGTTTTTGTTTTATTTCCTTTTGTGTCTTTCTCACCCAACCCCCAGTTTTGTTCCATTGGTTTATGATTAAAGCCCCAGACTGAGGTCAGAAGGGAAAATGTAGTTACTGAGTGTCCTGATCTTAAGATTAGCAAAGGATTTTCTCCCTGGGGATGAAGGTGGAGGATGGGCAGTGGAAAGAGTGCTACGAGAGAGGAGAACAGAAAGGTGGGTGGATCATGAGCCTGGAGAGATTCTGCTACAGGATCCAAAATAAATATATTTCCTCTTGCTTAATTAGCAGATCGGCAAGACTAGCAGGGAAGGCCTCTCCATCCCAAGTGTTGGGTGAGTGTTACTTATTGTTGCTTTTTTTAAAAAAACTATTTGATTTCATAACGTCATTTTAAGTAATGCTTAATTTGGCTCTGTCTTTGGTCTCCCCAAAGTAATCATATTCTAGATGATAATTATATGCTAATATAATTATCAATCTTCACTTATCTATACAGGCTGTAATACATATAATTATATCTTGTAATAGCATCAACTTTCACTTTAATGCCGTCATCTATGACCTGGGGTAAAGGCTAACTCATCTTTATTATGTTGAAGAAACACAGAAGGAGGATCCTACCACTGAATGTGAAAACTTAACAAAAGCAAATAAACACATATTGGTTATTCAATCTATTGACCTGCCTATCTTTAGCAGTCTTGGGTATTTAAGCAACTAGTCAACTAAATATGAGTTTTAAGAGATAGCATACCTTAGGAACCCATGTTTCTAACAGGTATTCAAAGCACAACCATTCACAACTGTTCCTTAATATTTTCAATCACTGAGTTACATAATAGTCAGTTGATTCTTTTTTTGTTAGTTTGTCTGGTTGATTGTTTGATATTTTCTATTTATAATTGAAAGTGAAGTAATCACAAGTTTGGTTCACCTGAAAGAGAAGAGCAAATGACCAAAGCACACTGTCACCAGGTGGCAATCAATGCCCTCATCACATGCCTTGAACAACCAAGTGTAGGTCCTCACTGTTGGTATTTCTGTTATTAATACTAATAGTAACATCAATAATGATAGGCATATTTTACTCAGTGTTTTGTTAGTGATTCTTTATGCGGATTTTCTCACTTAATCTCCAAAACTCTTGGCTTCTTTTTATAGCTAAACACACAACTACCATACGATCTAGTCATTGACTATTTGGACCTTTATCCCAGAGAAATGAAGACTGATGTTCACACAACAACTTGTACACAAATGCTTAAGGAAGCTTTGTTCATAAGCAGCCAAACTGTGGAAACAACTCATATGTCCTTCAATGAGTTAATGCCTTTACAAACTATGATACATTCATATGTAAGAATACTGCTTGGCAACAACAAAGAATGTACTATTGGTAAACAAAAAAAAAACACGGATGAATTATGCTGAGAAGAAAAAAAAAGCCAGTCCCATAGAGTTACATACTGTATGATTTTACTTATGTGACATTCCAGAAATGACAAAATTATGGAGAACAGTTTAGTGGTTTCCAGGGGTTATAAGTGGATCACAAACCCAGCTGTACATTAGAATAGCCTCTTCAAAAATATGCAATTTCTGTCCTTCTTCTTGAAGTCTAGGGAGTGGGATGCAGACACATTAAGTTTCATGATTAAGTGTCTTATTGTGTTAATCATGATATAAAGAGCCTTGTATAACACAGCACTGAGGATGAACTTTACTCAGAGAAACAAACAGGGTTTCACAGAGATATTCAAATTAATCATAAGAGTGAAATGAATATACTAATGTTTTGGAAATAAAACTGTGGCTGAAACATTGAGAGGGATCAGGAGAGAGGCTTGACTTGAAGTGATCCTGAAGCAAGATCACTTAGGAGTCTACTGCACTAGTCCAGGTAATGATCCATGAGGATCTGAGCTACAGTAGTGGTGATGGAAAAAGGAAAAAGGCATTTAAGTTTAAAAAATATTAGCATGTTTAACAGAATCTGAGATCACTCTATTTCAAAGTTTAATATATTACATACTAGGATTATTTAAGGGCTATGGAAGAAATATTTTGGGGGTATAAAATGAGAAGGCTGGTTTTAGGGTTGGATAGAGATGAGGGGTGACATTAACCCCATTAATCCCCTAAGATAGACATTAACTCTATCTTAGGTGACTTGAGATGGTAGCATCTTTGACTAAGAGAGAAAAGGCATGATGACAAGACCAAAGAAGAACACCTTTTAGAAGATAAGGAGATCCATTGGATGTCTGTGGAAATCCAAGTGGAGTTACTTGGTTGGTAGGTGGCGATGTGAGTCTGAATCTCTGGTACGAGTTCTGAGGGTAAAGACTTGGCAGTTAAGAGCTTACAGTCAGTAGTTCAAGCCAGGAGAGCAGGAACAACCACTATGGGGAATAGTCCACTGGGAAAACAATGGGCTGAAGAAAGAAAACCAAAATATTAGGAAGCCTCATAACATAAATAACCGACCCAGGGAGTATACCCAGCAAGAAGCTGAAGAGTCAATAAGTCGGAAGAAAGTCTTAGAGGTTGAGAAATCTTGGCATCTTGAGAAGCATTAATGATGGCAACATAATACATTGAATTTGAAACTGCGAGTTAAATTCATGACCATAAAGATATACGTAATTTCTCCAGATCAGAATCTAAAAATGAGCCAAGAATAGAAGAAGCTGCTTGCCAGCCATCACTACCCATATTGCCAAGATGTTGACCTGCAACACCAACTCCATACTGAAGAAATCCAGGAGGAATGAAGGAGTTGGCTGTTGATTCTAAATCCTGAGACAACAAACACACAACAAAGTAAATCAGAAGAAGTTATAATTTTCAGATGTTGCCAGAAAGCAAGCAAGGATTCTTAAAAAAAATTTTTTTTAACTCAGCATGACATTAAAAAGGCAGAAAACAGTTTAACACTGAGTTAAAATGATTTAATTGGATGCATTTTAATGATCTTGAGTACCAAAAGCAGAAACAACAACAAAAAAATGATAATTGTAGATAATTGCAATAGGTTGTCCGTGAAAAGCACTGAATACTGACATTAATTATTATAATATGTAATATTATGATTACCAGTATTAAATGCTACATTATATTTATATGGATATGTATTTTAATTATTTTTAATATGTAGGGGATATTTATTACACATAGATATTTCACATTCTATTAAAATCTATTGATTTTTTTATTAATCATAATCATTGACAGTTTTAAATTATGTATATGTGTGTATTCATAGTAACAAATTAGTAAAATAATGAAAAAATGAGTCTATTGTGCTGATATTTTAGAATATATTAAGAAGAAAGTATAGCAGTAAGATGTTTTACAATAATTGAATTTGTATGCATTATTTTTGTGTTATCTGGTATTTTAACATTAAAAAGAGCCAGCCATACTAAATTTTAAAGTCTGTTATTTAAATAAATAAACATAACAAAGCTAGTAACAGATGATCAAAGCTTAAAAATTATTTTCTAAGTTGTTATTTTTAGGCATAACAGTTGCTGGGGTCATCTTTATGAAGTGCCTCAGATGCTAAAAATTATTGAACTAGAAGAAAACAACTAGAAGGACTAGAACAAAACAAATATGCAGGCTCTAACCACAGGTGTTAATAGACAGGCAAGATGGGGAAGTAATTCAGGACAGAAAGAAGGACTAAAGAGTTTGGGTGGTACCAATTATGGGGAGGCATCCTGGATGGGAGAGTTCATTATCAAATCACCTTTGGATACTGTGTAACTGGAATCTAGATGTCTGGTCCCTGGAGGGCATGGACTCAGATCCCAGCTTGACATAAAGATGCTGGAAAAACCTCAAGGAGTCCCTCTGGGTGGTGAGAATAACCTCTGCGATATTTGCAGTTCCAGATTGTTTCTCATTTGAACATTTCTGGTCAACAAGTAATCACGCCCCACCAAGTGAAGACACTTGATCACTATGGGACAAAAACTCCCCACTCACTTGGGCAATTGGCCCTGATTGCTGGAGACAGTAAAGCTATTTCTTCAGTGGGCATTTCATACTAGGAAGGTTTAGAAATAAGAATCGAGATATTGAAGTGAATCAATCCTCTAGTAATACTTTAGTGTTAAGCTATAGATGGAATTGTAAATATTTTGTATTTAAATATTTGAAATATTTAAATTTGGCACACTGAGATGACAGATTAGCCTTGTGGTCTAAATTAAAACATACGACTTAGAAAATAATATAGGCTTGTGATTTTAAGTTGAAAGACTTAAAAAGGCATTTAAGTTTAAACAGTATTAGCATGTTTAACAGAACGTCAGATCACTCTATTTCAACGTTTAATATATTACATTTATTAGTATTATTTAAGTACTTACATAGTTTTTGTAATGTAGCATCTTAATAGCTTTAAAATAAAACGTTAAATTTATTTAACGTTATATTAACGCAGTGTAAAATATTTGAAAAAGTTTAATTTAACTTAAATTGTAAAATGTGTTAGCTTTATACATATAATATTGAAGTTTGTAAGTTGAACTTAAACGCCTAGGAAAAATGGATCTTGAATGTTTCATTTCAATAAATTTGAAATATTAGTTAAAAATAATCGGTCAAATGGAGTGTTTACTTCTACTAAGGCCACATTTCAAGCAATGAAAATTTATCTTAACCCAGTGGACTGAGAAATCACTTGAATTTAGTAGACACAGACAATTCTTGTGATGTGTATTTACGAACGGGAGCAGGAAGATAGAGCTCTATCAGTTAAAACTCACAGTGGCAATGAACTACAGAAACCAACAGCGCCCTTGAGAGCTCTCCAAAGCATAGTGCTGAATGAAGAAAATCAAGAAACGTAAACTCTACAGCGCAATAGGATGTGAATTTAAGATGCATGTGTACACAAACCATTACCATATATTTTTCACAGACGTCACCCAAGGCCATGAATCAATCAGTTAGATGGGGTCGGGAAGGCAGTGCAGGAGAATTTAGTGGAGACGGAGATAAGGATAGAGATGGGGAAAGTTTAAGAGACAGCCATGCACGAACCAATATTTATCTGCCATTGACTGAGGATTAGACAGAATTCTCTGCTACCTAAGTTTTAGAAAAAAAAACTCAAGAACATAAAACTCTCATCAGCATACACTTTACTTCTGATTTTATTTATAGAAGACTGAAGATTAAGTTTGTGTGTTGGAGATGTGAAAATATTTGGCATCACATTCACTCAGAATCATCCAGCTCAGAGGAGAATTACTTTTCCAGGTAACTGTGCTTCTAAATATAACTTTCTTCTTGTGCCTGTGCCGTTATTAGTATCTGATAATCATGAGAAACTTGATGGAAGTTTGCACTTCCAGATGTGTGGCTGAAGATCAGATTTTGTTTACAAAATGCTGCTGCTTTATCCCATTGGTGGGACTAACTTTGGAAGAAAGGATGAACTCTCTGCACATGAAATTCAGCAATTAATTTTTGGGCTGCATTTCTCCTGTTTGTCAAAGTACGAAGCAATGTTAGGGTTTGAAAAGGCTGAATTCCTGCAGAAAGGTGTTTTATTTTAATGTTCTGACACTTGCAACTTTTCTCCAGGGCAGCTGCAACTGAGCAAACAGAGGTCAGACCTCCCTGGCCTTTGGAATAGGCAATGCTGACAGACCGAGGGAACATTTCCACCATTTCCCTGAATGACAATGCTCAGCAGGGGCATGGAAAGCATAGTAACTCCTAGCTGAGAAAGCAGAACTAGCAAGCTCAACACCGTTAGTCTAGGTAATGGCAAGGATCATACAGTATACTCACCAACCCACTTAATTTTCTTTCTAGGGCTTTGCCTTAGACTAATTTTCCCATCCTCTCTTGAGTTTGGGTTGGGGTCACGTGATTCAGTTCTGGCCAATAAAAGGATGCGAACTGGGGGTCATGTGACAGAGTTCTGACCAATGAAAATGATGTGAGTAGGTGGTCATGTGACTGAGTTCTGGCCCGTGACGATAATTTTAGCATGGGGTTATGTGACTGAGTTCTAACCAATCAAAATTATGAGCCCAACCGTAAATCTCATAAGGGGATTCCGTGATGTATTTTTTTCATTGTGGAGTGACCTCAGTCTTTAACTTAAATGTGGAAAGAATCTGGGTCTCTTAAAAAAGTGCGGAACAGAGCCTCTCCACCACTCAATACATTTTGTACTGTGATTTGAAGAAGAAATACATCTGTGTTTTGGAAAACTGCTGATGCTACTAAAATTTGGGGGTTGCCTGTGCAGTCATTAGGAAACTTTTACTACTAATGAGCAAATGATATATATATATATATATATAGAAAGTTGGCTTGACCCTGGACTGGCCAAAATACACCAGGTAAGAGCTTCACCATGTGGGACATTCACCCCTCTCCCTGAGGGGATCTCAGTTCCCAGAGTAAAATGAATATTTTTGCAAAATATATGTGAAGGAAGAGACAAAAATAGTAATGGTAGAAAATAATAAGCCAGTGTTACTGCTTTCTACATTGATTGTAGGAAGATCAGGTAAAGACAATTTGAGATATAGGAAATGTGCTTTTTTACGAAACCTTGATGGTCTGCTTTAATGTTTTTATACTATCTAAAGCTCTAGGGGAAATGTTATAGTGAAATTGTAATTTCTCCGATGCTGAGCTGCTTTTCAGCAGGCAAACTGCCTGAATTTAAATCCTGGGTCTGTCACTGCCCGGTCTTATGCACAATATTTTACCTCCCTTTGTCAGCTTCCACCTCTACTAAATGGGGATAATAAAGAAAATATCACCTCATAGATATTTAGTGAGGGCTGCATAAAAATGTTAGTATATTTACAATAACACCAGACATACAGTGATTCTGAGAAAACACGAACAATTATGTAAAAAGATTGGGAAATGATATGTTAGGCAACTTAATTTGGTTTTAATTGATTTTTTTTTATTTTTTTGAGACAGGGTCTTGCTCTATTGCCCAGGCTGAAGTGCAATAGTGCGATCTCAGCTTACTGCAACCTCTGCCTCCCCGGTTCAAATTATTTTCCTGCCTCAGCACCCCCTAGTAGCTGGGATTACAGGTGCACACCACCACGCTCAGCTAATTTTTGTATTTTTAGTAGAGACAGGGTTTCGCCATGCTGGCCAGGCTGGTCTTCAACTCCTGACCTCTGGTGATCCACCTGACTCGACCTCCCAAAGTGCTGGGATTACAAGCGTGAGCCACCACGCCTGGCCGTAATTGAATTTTCATATAAAACAGTTTAAAATTCCAATTTTGGTCCATCATGTTTTTGTAAAAGTGTGCGTGCACACAGTATCTGCTAAGCATGTAGTCATTTTGCCAGGATTTTATTGTTGTCTCATTGAGTACTTGTTGTATCCTAGATGCCTATCTATGTATTTACTTTTTTTTTTCTTGCAGAGACACTTGGTTACCCATCTAGGACAGGTGAAGGCTAAGGCTTAATTGGTCAATGAACCTCCCCAAAGACTCACCACTATTGAACTCAGGCCAGGCGAACTCTCCACCCTGCCTGGGAGTTGCTGTGCTGTCAAGCCAGTGGCTGTACACATGAGTGCAAGTAGACCTTGTCATCAAGGTGGGATTCGATTGCGCTTTTAAAAAATGCAAGAAACCCATTATTGTGAAGTTGAACATTTTTCTCCATATCATGCCAAGCCCTAAACTGCTCAGAGATCTAAACATACTTTCTTTTAAGTATCAGTGGGACAGTTTTTAATCCTTGCTGGGAGACATATAACACTATCTTACAAGCTGGTGGCTGTATCTCGAAGGCCCTGTATGAAATGATAGTAACGGAGGGGTAGCTGAAGGAGGGGATAGGAATCCAAGTGAGACTGTACAGATGAGGCCCTTCAAACCACGTGGCTCAGTACAGGCGGCAAGAGGACCCACACTCTACTGTGAGTGCAGTGAGAAGGTAATCAGGTGTTACCCACAGATAACTATATCCAGCATCCACATAACACCCACTGCTTAGCAGTTACCCTTCTAAATTCTCTACTTGCCTTGAGAGATTTGATCCTCACCACATCCCCAAGAAGTAAGTACTATTGTTATCTCCATTTTTACAGATGGGGAGACAGAAACTAAAAAGATCAGGTGGGCTGAGCAAAGTCATACAGGTATTAGGCGCTGGAGCCATATCAGCTCTAGAGTTCATCCTGGAAAGAAGTATGCTCCCACGACTCTTTGAGCATTTGTAGTGTACTAATGCATATCATCCTAGCAGTTATCCTAGAATGTGTTATCATTGCTATTTAAAGAAGGGGAAACTGAGGCCTAGAAATTTTCAAAAAGAAAGCATTTTAGCTGATCTTGACATTTTCAGCCAGAGCATTAGTTACCATTGTAATCAACATTCACTGAGCATTTTCTATGGGCTAGGCACTTATTAGATTCCCACAATGACTTTATAATGTAAATCCTCTTATTATCCCTGTTATGCAAATAGGGCAGCTGAGGCACAAAGTGCTTAAGTAGCTGCCCTAGATTAGTAAGTGCAAAACACACACTTGACCCCACAGGTCAGGTCTAAATTTCCACTCATAACATGGTTGAACACACACATACAAAGCACAGTTTCACATACAATTCTATTCTTACCTTCTATTCAGCGAGTTCCGTATCACTCATAAAATCCTAAGTACTCCCATGTGTAGATGTTCGGGGTCTCCCTCTCCATTGATGCCAATTATAAAGGCCTTAAATGACTCCTGGAGCTGCTTTATCATCTTCATTTTGTAACAGGACAAGCCACAGACAAAGCCCCTCAGACACTGAGTTAAAGAAGGAAGGGCTTTACTCGGCTTGGAGCTTTGGCAAGACTCGCATCTCCAACAACCGAGCTCCCCGTGTGAGCAGTTCCTGTCCCTTTTAAGGGCTCACACCTCTAAGGCCGTCTGTGTGAGAGGGTTGTGATCAATTGAGCAAGCAGGGTGTACATGACGGGGGGCTGCATGCACCGGTAAGTAGAACAGAACAGGACAGGGATTTTCACAGTGCTTTTCTGTACAATGCCTGTAATCTATAGATAACATACCAATTAGGTCAGGGGTCAGTCTTTAACTACCAGGCCCAGGGTGCGGCGCCAGGCTGTCTGCCTATGGATTTCATTTCTGCGTTTTAATTTTTACTTCTTCTTTCTTTGGGGGCATAAATTGGGCATAAGGCAGTATAAGGGGTGGTCTCTTCCCTTAATTTCAAGGCAAACCCTAAGCTATCCATAGAGACGATTGTAGGACACTGAGTGGTTGTGGAAGCTGGGAAGACGGAAAGATGGATTTGCTCTTTGCGTTCTTTTTTTTTTTTTTGAGACAGTCTCGCTCCGTTACTCAGGCTGGAGTGCAGTGGTGCAATCTCAGCTCACTGCAACCTCCGCCTCCCGGATTCAAGCAATTCTCCTGTCTCAGCCTCCTGAGTAGCTGGGACTACAGGCACCTGCCACCACACCCAGCGAATTTTTGTAGTTTTTGTAGAGACGGGGTTTCCCCTTGTTGGTCAGTCTGGGCTCAAACTCCTGACCTCAGGTGATCCACCCGCCTTGGCCTCCCAAAATGTTGGGATTACAGGCGTAAGCCACCATGTCCGGCTGCCATTTGCTTTCTTAAGGAAATAAACTTACCAGTCACTACAATAGCAAGAGATGCAGAGCGTGGTGAGCTTTTAACACTGGGCCTGGGGCCTGAAATCTCAACCCAGAGGTATATATGTAGGCTCTGCCCCACTGCTTGCACCTGTGTAGAAGCTGAGACGATAAGGCCAGGATTCCCTACAAGTGGTATGGGATTTCAAAATACCTGCTTATCTTCCCCGGTCCTCAAACAAACGAACAAACAAACAAAAAATGTACAGAAACGATGGCTCCAGAGAAAATGTGTGCATGGAGAAATGTGGCGAGGCCCACCTGCCCCAGCAGCGAGCTTGACTTGTGCATGAGTTAATTGGTTAGAAAAAATATCTCGTAACTGGGGAAATTCCCAGGCATTAGATCCCCCTGCAATTCAGCCTCCAAACCCGATTCTTTATAAAAAGAGCAACATGTTTACGAAACAGATCATATTTGGGGGAGTAAATGCGTCATAATGTAATGATTACAGCTTAAACAGCACTAATTGCAAATGCAATTCCTATTACCCATCCTTCATTTAATTGCGAGGATAGGACTACAACATTTTTGAAAAAAGGGTGCAATCATTTTAAAACAGAAAGTTTGAACCACTCTGTAACCAAGTTTTCAGAGTAAAGTTTACTTCAACAAACTGACCTAAATATTTCCTTTTGAAATATTTTGTTCAGCAAAACTTTGGGAACACCTAGTAGCATGAAAGCTCTGAGTGTATTTAGTAAGACAGGCACAGCAAGCAGAGCAGCTAAATTTATTCAAGTCACTGAACACATGTGATATTAAGTGGTGCTCACAGAATACATCTTGGGATCAAAATAAAGCCTTTCTTTTAAATCCACCGGATCTAATGAAATTCATGTTATAAATTAAAGATTAGTATATGTATTAGCTTTGACTCAAAATATAAGATGATGGCAAATGGATTAACTTGACAGATGTACAGGGAAATTGTGTTAGGTTCACCCAGGTAAGACAAACAAAGTTGGTTTAAGAAAAGTGATACGATTTTTGGTAACAGGGTTTCAAAAACGCATTGATCTAATACAATATTTTCAAGAAGGAAATGTATAGGGAGCATTTGAAACAGGAATTCAGAGAGAAGCTGGCTCTTCACCTGCTGCTGCCCCACAAACTTGGGCTGAGAAATACAAAATCTTCAAGAATTTGCAATTATCAGTGACAATTGCATACCTTCCTTTTTCTTCGGATACGCAAACTGAAAGGCAGCCAGCAGCGGTGGCTCACGCTTGTAATCCCAGTACTTTGGGAGGCCCAGGCAGGCACATCATGAGGTCAGGAGATCAAGACAATCCTGGCCAGCATAGTGAAACCCCGTCTCTACTAAAAATACAAAAATTAGCTGAGTGTAGTGGCGCATGCCTGTAATCCCAGCTGCTCAGGAGGCTGAGGCAGGAGAATCGCTTGAACCCAGGAGGCAGAGGTTGCAGTGAGCCAAGATCACCCCACTGCACTCCAGCCTGGCGATAGAGCGAGACTCCATCTCAAAAGAAAAAAAAAAGTGGTGATTTTTTTAAAAAAGGAGTGGTTCATTCAGTTAAATGGGAAGAGTTGTAATCCCATCTACTTAGGAGGCTGAGGCAGGAGAATTGCTTGAACCCGGGAGGAGAGATTGCAGTGAGTCGAGATTGTGCCACTGCACTGCAGCCTGGTGACAGAGCGAGCCCTGTCTCTACAAAGATTGGCTGGGCACAGTGGTGTGTGCCTGTGGTCCCGGCCACTCTGGAGGCTGAGGTGGGAGGATCGCTTGAGTCTGGGAGGCAGAGGCTGCATTGACCTATGATCATGGCACTGCACTCCAGCCAGGGTGACAGTGCAAGACCTTGTCTCAGAATAAATAAATAAAGTATGTGATGAAGATGTGTATATGTTATATGCAAATAACTTGTCTTTTTTTTTTTTTTAAACAGTCTCGCTCTGTTGCCCAGGATGGAGTGCAGTGGCACCGTCTCAGCTCACTGCAGCCTCCACCTCCTGGATTCAGGTGGTTCTCGGGCCTCAGGCACCCGAATGGCTGGGATTGCAGGTGCCCGCCACCACGCCCAGCTAATTTTTGTATTTTTTAGTGGAAACTAGTTTCACGGTGTTGGCCAGGTTGGTCTCGAACTCCTGAACTCGGATCATCTGCCTGCCTCGGGCTCACAAAGTGCTAGGATTACAGGCGTGAACCACTGCGCCTGGCCTTATGTGATTTTTTCTGAGGGACTTAAGCATCCTCAGGTCCTAGAGGGGCGTGAAAGCAAAACACCATGGATAGCAAGGGACAATTGTATCTTCAAATTAGACAAATGGCACCGGGCACAGTGCCTCACGCCTATAATCCCAGCGCTTTGGGAGGCTGAGGCAGGCAGATCGCCTGGGGTCAGGAGTTGGAGGCCAGCCTGGCCAACATGCTGAAACCCTGACTCTGCCGAAATGCAAGGATGGCTGGGGGTGGTGGCGCGTGCCTGTGGTTCCAGCTGCTCTAATGGCTGGCGTGAGAGAGTCGCTTGAACCTGGGAGGCGGGGTTGCGGTGGGCCGGGATGTCACCACCGTGCTCCAGCCTGGGTGATGGAATGAGACTCCATCTCAAAAACAAAACAAAAAAAATTAGACAAATGCTATGTTAATGTTTGGGTGGTCAGATTCTACTTTGAAGTCTGAAGTTTGCAGATATGCCTGCAGATTTTTGGAGTTTACCACTTTCTTATTCTGTACCATTAATGTAATATTTTAAATTACTATATATTTTACCATTTTTCTGTATTTAGTAAGAAATTTGCATTTTTGATTTGATGTAACAAAGGCTTTAATGTAATTTTTGTTAGATTTTGCATTTTTTCATTACTGTTATACTTTAACCTGACTGAATGACTGATCTAATTGTATTAGTATTGTGAATAATCATGTGGAATGTTTTGAGACAGAGTACTATATTTGTGAATATAATTTTATAGCTTTCTTCATTTAGTAAGAACCTTTCTATCAGTGTGGAAAACTAAGAAAATTGCTTTCTGCTGTATAATCTGGCATTCATTGTAGATTAAAGCTTATTTTTCTGTGAACAAAACTTATTCAATAAAATACTATTCTTTAAAATTAAAAAACAAAAAATCTGAAATGCAAGGCGGGTCCAGCATTTGCGCTGCCTAGCTCTTTACATATGAGTTTGCTCACCTCTGCCTTAGATCTGATTCACATGACTGACTTTTTAAATCACAGGGTTTACATCGTATGCTACTTCTTAGGAGATGACTTCCCTGAACACCCCATCTCCCTTTGAAATCCTATGCGAGGACTCTGTTGCCAGATTATCTGAGTTGTGAAGAGAAGCCATAAAAATCTGACTTAAAAAAAAAGTGTCAAATTCCCCTTCTCTCACACACACACAGAAAAAGAAAACCTTTGTGAGGCAACATGTATTATATCTTTGAATCATATTTAGCCAAAAACACTCCAGCTTACAATCACTAACGTAAAGTATCCAGGGCTGGCAACACTGAACTGAGTTAACACTCATGGAGTTCTTGGACTTATTTATGTAAAGAAGGCCAGGGGAGGACAGACAATGTTGGAAAGAGCACTGATTATTATGAGAAGGCGGTGGAAAAATGTGTTTATATCTAATTCTTACTTCTCAGAAACAAACATAAAGAATAGTGATGTGGTTGAGGCCAAGCTGCTAAATTTGGGGCAGGATACAGCCCTTCCATGGCACTCACGGGTATTGGTTTGTGGTAGACATCAAGAGTCAAGAGTACCTCTGTCCCAGGCCCGGAGCCCAGCCTCACAGACCTTCCCAACACAACACTTCAGACACCGAGATCTGGGACCCAGGATTCAATCCATTTGCCATCTCTGGGTGCAAACTCAGCTCAAACGTCACTTCTTCCATGTCCTCTCTTCCTGGACAAGGTTAGTTACTCCTCATCTCTGCTCCTATAATACTTTGCAGATAACTACAGCATTATTCTTGTCAATGTTTTGCTTGTTGGTTTTTTCCTGGTCTTGTGAATACCCTCCATGCTACATGGTTATTATCCAATAAATATTTCTTGAATGTATGAACAGCAAATGGAGGCAGGTAGAAGCCATCCCCCATGGAGACCCAGAGGCTACACTTGAAGGAGTCTTTGAGAAACACAAGCACCATTTCTTTCTCCTGCCTAGTGGAGACAGAATCAGAATCATTTTCCTCTCTGCTTTGAAGCAGCACCACTTGTCACTTTTGGCTTACAGGTACTTTCCCATCACCTCTCAGTGTTGGAGATTCTGCCTTCATCTATTTTTTTTTTTTTTTTTTTTTTTTTTTTGTCATTCACAAATTTTTTTTTTATTATACTTTAAGTTCTAGGATACATGTGCACAATGTGCAGGTTTGTTAAATATGTATACATGTGCAACATTGGTGTGCTGCACCCATTAACTCGTCATTTACATTAGGTGTATCTCCTAATGCTATCCCTCCCCTCTCCCCGCTCCCCACAATAGGCCCCAGTGCCTTCATCTATTTTAAGAATAGTGTATTTAAGAAAGTGCAGTTTTTGCTAAGCTCTGACCGTGACTACAAGGATAACTTTCTTGATATCAGCAATTGCACAATTTTTGTAATTGTGTGGCCATGTAATGTGTTCTACTAATTAAAAGTGATATTGCAATCAGCTTTCAATTTTGAACACATGGAAAAAAGTTAACCACAGGGTCTAGTAGAAGTTTGTTAGCTGCCTTATTTTGCGAATAGATTTTTGTCCCCCACCACTATTACTTGTAAGTGAGCCCACTCTTAATTGAGGGGAGGGCTGATTGGGCAATAATACCTTTCTCCAGAAGCAGTCTTGCTTAGGGGCTCAGCTCATCCATGGATGAGGACATAAAAAAAAATAGCTGAAACCTAAGGAAGTTGAGTTGGCCTCAGAAAACTGTGGTAAATAAAGCATTCATGGAGGCCACCCAGGGGACCATGAGGAGGGGTCAGGAGTGTTGGAAAATGCCAAACTTTTTGCTTTTGATAACAAGTGGCCTGAATCCTCCCAATAGTATTGGCGCAAACAACATTATTTTTAAACACTTTCAGGTAAAAGAACTCCCTCTAATATGCAAATCCCCATTTATATCGGATAGAATCCATAAGGGTTTTACAGCTTTAGAGAAAATGGTTACAATATGCACGATGTTACTGAAAACATTGGCCAAAATTATTGTGGCACCACATGAAACACACTTTTCTGCTAATTTGCACAGACTGTCTAATTTTCTCAACACTGTGCAAAAGATACAATTGTGATCTAGAGCCTAGAGATGAGGAAAGGGAGGATCCATGATGTTAGCTTACCGAGAGCCTCCCAGCTGGTAAGACTTAAACTGAAGATCTGAATCCAGAGCTCTGCAGCTTGCATAATCCAACCCTACTTCCAATATCTCTCAGACTTTACCACCTTCCCAGAACTCATGGAAATCAGTATCCCTTCTGCTTCAGTGTATTTCAGCTGGGATCTGTCCAAAAGACTTGTGGATGAAGGAACTGCACAACGCCTGGATCTCCATTTCAAAACCACAGCTTAATGGTTTCCAAGAGGTTGCTAAAAATAATTACAACCTCAATTCCTCTTTTGTGTGACATTTGTTAGTGAGTTTATTTACATTGCTACTCATTTTGTGTTGTTCCAAAAATTATAATGCAATTTGACCACAACCAGAGAATAAATATTTGACAATTACATCATATTCTTACATTGAGCTCTTCGTTTTCCACAAGCATATAGTAATTCAAACTTGGAAGCTGATTCGCCCTTTGATGCAACAAACTTCAGAATTTTGTCTTGTTCAAATAAACGTTATTTTTATGCTCAGGTGACAATAAAAATAAATGCTAATAGACTGAGGTGAGAATAAAACCGTGGATGGACAAGAAAGTCACAGGAGCTGGACTGTGCTTGAAGTAGTGTAGAAGATGTATCAAATCCACATTGCAGAAATCAAAGTTAAGACTATAAATAACCAACATGAGCAACGTGTGGTTTCTACACTTGAGTTTTCTGATGCACATCCAAGTACATTTATTGAGTTTCTGGCTTTCTGTTCCCTGGTACTGTACTTGCAGTCATTTCTGTCTTAACCCAGGAGGTTAAGTTAGCACTGACTAAGAAAGGAGTGCTAAAACTTCTCAAGTACATTCTTCACAAAATCACACCCACAACAACGCATGAGCATCCAGAAATGAAATCGATCTTTAAACACAAATTCCACTCCCTGGGGACTAACGATTTTGTGTAAAATTACAGGAGAAGGCCCATAGTCTCAAGAGCTTCTGCCTCTTGCCATTATCTTGTTTTAGATCTGATTATGCTTCTCACATTGAGTCAGAATGCTTCCAGGGCTTTTAACATCTTCCACCTTTCTTTTGTAACCAAGACACAAGTGCTTGCTCCTCCCGCCCACCTCCCTTTTCTGCATCCTTCCTTCTACTCAGGTAATATCTATTCAGACATCCTAAGTGACATGTACTGTGCTGAGCACTGTAAATAAAGAGCTGGGCAAACACAGAGTGGAACCACTGATGGCCTTCACCGTTCAGAAACAGATAGGAGGCAGCTGATCAATAACCCAGGCAGGACAAAGGAGAAACAGGCACAGGTCCTTGACAGCCTCTGATAGGAGGACTTCGTCCAGCAGAGAGGTGAACGAAGCCTTCGCAGAGGACATGAGGCATGACCAGATGAAGGGGAGAGGGAAGAACGTCCAAGACAAGGGTCAGCATGCTCCAAGGCGTGCTCGAGGGAGCCTAATTTGCTTTTTTCTTTTATTTGTCTTAATTTAAAATAAAGTATTTATTTTACCCTTGTTCTTAAAAGATTACACATTTTCAGCTGACAGTTATTTTCTTCGAGAAATTAGAAGATGTCTTACCCTGTGTTCTGGCTTCCAAATGTTGCTGTTGAGAAATCTGCTTTTAGTTCAGCTGTGATTCTTCCATAGATAATCTGCCTTTCTCTCTGTTTTTAATGGTCTGCAGGTTCACTAGGCTATGAGAGTTTGCAATTTTTAAAGTTATTTATCCTAGTTGGTGTGTATTGTGCTTCCTGAATCTTTGGATTTGGGTCTCTCATTAGCCCTCGAAAATTTATCTCCCATCATCTCATCAAATGCTGCCTTTCTTTCTACGTATATATTCTCTCCTCTGGGACTTGAATTGGCTACATTAAACTTCATTTATCGTTTGTGTCTCCTAACTCTTCTTTAATATTTTCCATCTTGTTCAGGGAGTCTAATTTGTTTGAGGAATAAAAATAAGTCTGTGCACCTGGGTGTGGTGGCTCATGCCTATAATTCTAGCACTTCGGGAGGCTGAGACAGGGTCTCACTTGCTAATGAGACCCTGTCTCTATAGAAAATGTAAAATAGCCAGGCCTGGGGGTGCATGCTTGTAATCCCAGCTACTCGAGAGGGTGAGGTGGGAGGCTCACTTGAGTCCAGGATGTTGAGGCTTCAGTGAGCCATGATCACACCACTGCACTCCAGCCTGGGCAACAGAGTGAGACCCCATCTCAAAAAAGACATTTATACAGATGCAGCACAAATGTTCAAGGGTGGAATCACCTGGAAGCTGATAAAATGCCCCCAACCCCTTGCTTAGAATCTTTTGAGACTATCTTGGTATATGATCACCGCAATATGGTCTTTTATTTTTTTATTTTATTTTTGGTAAAAGACATGCAACATAAAAATTTGCCATCTTAACCATTTTTAAGTGTATAGTTGGGTGACATTAAATGGATTTTCATTGCTATGCAGCCATTACCACCATGCACCTCAGGATCTTTTTGAACTTGCAAAACAAATTCTATCCCCATTAAACAATAATTCTCCATTTTACCTCCTCGGGCACCTGGAAACCACCATTCTACTTCTGTCTCTATGAATTTACCCAACCTATCCACCTCATATCAGTGAAATCATCTAATATTCGTCTTTGTGTGTATGATTTATTTCACTTACCATAATATCCTCAAGGTTCACCCATGTTGTAGCACGTGTCAGAATCTCTCTCCCTTTTAGGACTGAATAATATTCCATTGTGTGTGCAGTATTATATATATATATATATATATATGATATGTATACATCTACATACATACACTCACACACACACCACATCTTAAAAATCTATTTTTAATCCCTTGGCAAATACTTGGGACTGTTTTCTGAATGTGTGACCTTGAAGTCTTTTCCTTAAAGATGCCCTGATACTGTATGTGCTTTAGGCTCCATGAACCTGGACCACTTCTGCAAAAGGGAAAGGAGGATCGAGGTAAGCACTGCAGTACCAGAGCATTTGGTGTCATTGCACCGCTTGACGTCTTGAAAAATGTGGGAAGACATTGAAGGGGTTGATGCAAGGGAACAATGGGGATCATATTTGCACTTTGAAAAGTACTTACATCCTCTCCATGTTTAGAACCAGTGAGAATAAAGTAAGACTCTTGCAAAATTTTCAACAAAATTATGATTGCATGTCTGACTGGATCCTGTGTCCCTCTCAGAACCATTTTCTCATTGGCCAGAAAGTTGCTCTGTCTTGATTGGATCAGGCTTGGACCATGTGACCCACATTGCACTGAGTTAGAGATGTAGTCAGTTTTGCTAGAATAACAAGGGCTGAGATTGGGGGAAAAGCAGGCATGTTTATGGGCAAGTGGGATGCAGTTACCCGAAGTAAAGTGAAGAATGATGAGCAACAAATCATCAACTCTTGCTTACCCCATGAAAGTTCAGTGAATATATACTAAATGAATGAGTAACCTGTAGATTATACTGTTACTATTTCCAATGATCAGACTAGGGAACTTGCACACAAGTATGACACAATTAATGGTGGTAGATCTGAGGTTACACCTAAGATCCTCTGCTTACTCTACACTGTTGCCCTCCATCCACACCTCATACTGCCTCCTGTCACACCATACTCCTCAGACCTCTTCCCACCTCCCAACTTCTAGTGCATCAAGAGTTTACAAAATACACTGCACTGTATTACCTTGCAATTTTTTCTTGGTTGCAGTAAAGTATCTTTTCACAGAGGGGGAAAATAAATAAAAACAATTAGGCCGGGCATGGTGGCTCACACCTGTAGTCCCAGCACTTTGGGAGGCCAAGGCAGGCAGATCCCTTGAGCCCAGGAATTTGAAACCAGCCTGGCCAACATGGTGAAACCCAATCTCTACAATCAATCAATCAATCAATAAAACAAAAATTAGCCAGGCATGATGCTGTACACCTGTAGTCACAGCTACTCAGGAGGCTGAGGTGGGAGGATCACTTGAGCCCAAGAGGCAGAGGCTACAGTAAGCCTAGATCAAGCCACTGCACTCCTAGCCTGAGTGACAGAGCAAGACCTTACAGCAACAACAAACCAATCAAGCAAACAACCAAATACGCAAACATTTTATCACTAAAGCCTCTGAATATCCCAGTACATTGGGAAGGCAGTGGTAGCTTAATGAATATTTACAGAATTACCTTCCCTTTTAATGTTTCCTGCCTGTGCACTTGGATTATATCTTTATGTGAAATAAGGAATTAATAAAATGGGCTTTCTTCATTATGTAGTTTCTCAGCTACTGATGTTTTTCTGTCAATTCTAGCTCTGCAAATTTGGAAAAGGTCAGTGGAAAGTATGCAAAAACGCTATCATAGTTACAGAAAAATAAACTGTCATAAACAGACTCTCCAATTAGTCTGGCCATTATTAAATTGCAGCAAGCACACTAAAACAATTTCCATTGTTCTATCAAAGCAGACATCAGTATGTTTTTGTGGGACTTTCGATTGGCACAAAGAGATATGAAATGGCCCATAGAAAGCTCTCTGGTCTTCATTTTCATTTTGTAAACAAAGAGTCACAGATTTTTTTTCAGTAACATTGTTCAATATCCTCAGTATGGTGGAATTGCTTAAATTATGACATGTGTTCCATAGGGTTATGAACCCAATCACTGATGACAGTGGGCCATGGTAGATTTTCATTTAATGACACTTGACAAAATAACTACTTATTCTAAAAATGTTGCAGGCCACTCTGGCAGCAGTTTGCACTGTTCATCAAATAAGGCTTATCCATCTCTGTATCCCATACCTCCAGCAACTAGTAGGCTCTTGCAACCTTGTGTTTGCTGACTAAATATACAAAATGATTGCATGTGTTTACTTTTTAATCTTCCTCCGGATCTGCATGTAACAAATTGGAACATATCTGTAGTCTTCATCATAATATTCCCAGTACATAGTTCAGTACTAGGGACATAAGAGGAACCCTTTTTAAAAATGCATTCATTCATTCAACACAAATTGTTTTCATCCCCTTCCATGTGTTATCAAAACAGTAGCAACCTGTTTTGCCGCAGTGTACAAAACTCACCGAGCCCTTCCTTGCACAGAATTTAGTCTAACGCAGGACCTTCCCATCTGCAGTTTGAAATTCATTGACCATAAAATTAACTCAGTGGCTGGAGATATTTTTTTTGAGACAGAATCTTACAAAGTGCAGTGGCGAATACAACATTTTTTAAAAAAGGAAATAGAATACACTATTTCCAAGTCAGATTGTATATGGTAGAGGTGAATATTGATCAATGGAACATTTGTGTGTATACAGAGTAATGAGATTGGTTTTCTTTTTCATTTGTTCATTTGTTTGTTTGTTGTTTTTTGCTACCTATTACACCACGTCCTAAAGTAAGGTCAGCTAAATAAGCTATTGGGCCCATACCCTGAAAATGTTGGTTACATCCTTCCCATACTAATTAATCCATTAGCCCAACTTATTATTTCCCTTACTATTTTCACAGGAACTCTTATCACAATGCTGAGTCATGAACAAAACCATTTGAAAGCAATTGGTATAGGGAGTTGGAAATAAACAAAAGAAAAAAATAGATGCCATATAATATCAAGTAATGGTGAAAGATAACAATTTAAAGTAGACCAAGGGGTTAAAGGGTAACAAATAGTATTGTTTCATACAGGAAGTTCAAGGTGCCCTCTCTGAAAGGGTCGAACTTGAACAGAGACTGAACAAAGTGAGGAAAATATTTAGGGAATTGACTTCCAGGAAGAAAGAACAGCAGGTGTGTGCTTGGGGGTATTTGAGGCAAAGCAAAGAGGACAATATGACGAGAATCTAATATTATCTGGGAACAACATGGTCATGACATCCAGAAACAATGTAGGAACTTGAAGGTCCTAATATAGATTTTGGACTTTATTCTAAGGATGGGAAACCACTTAGAATCACATCCAATGTTTAGTTTTTATATTGAGCCAAAAAATGATATTATCCAATTTGTTTATTTGCTGGACAAGTGAAGGAAACCATGCTGTTTATTCATCATATAAGCAGGAGATTCCTACCTCATAGAGGGAAATATCATAATCTACTTTATTTTCTTCTGTCCATTAATATGTAGCCAGTGAAATAACACTATTTTCTTCATTGTTGACATACGTTCCTTGCTCCAAATATTTTTTCAATAGTTTCATCAGGTTATTAAGAGTCTACCAAACGTATACCGATTCATGTGTTATACATGAGGCAATAAAGAGTAGGAAATCATGGTCAGCACCATTCCCCTGAATGAGATAAGAAACAGTCCGGGAGTAAAGCGCTTTGCAGTTGCCCTGTAAACAGGCTGATCTGAGATGCCACTTCCGTGACTCACGAACAAAGCACAGACCTGTGCTGCAGCCCTGTCCAGCTGCCTCTGCAGGGTCACCAGGACTTGATTCTACCCCAGTTCTCAAATTTTCTGTTTTCATTAGAATAGGCACCTGAGTCACCTAAAGACAGACTGGTCCTTCTCAAGGGGATGAGAGGGATAGGCAGGCTTCTGTGTACTCTGCTTCCAAGTGAGCACTTCCTTAATATCAGCAGGTGCTACATTCTCTGAAATTCACCTGCTCAAATAAAGAAAGACATTACAAAGAAAAGGCCCCTAAACTTACAAATAAATTGCAGAAATAGAAAAACATTTGAAAATTCATATGGAACCACAGAAGACCCTACAATCTTGAGCAAAAAGAATAAAGCTGCAGGTATCACACTACCTAACTTCAAAATATATTACAAAGCTATTGTAAATGAAACAACATGGTATTGGCATAAAAATAGACACATTAACCAATGGAACCGAATAGAAAGCCCAGAAGCAAACCCACACATTTACAGCCAAGTGGTTTTTCACAGAGGTACCAAGAACACACAGGGGGGAAAGAACAATCTTTTAAATGCATGGTGCTGAGGAAAACTAGACAATCACATCAGAGGAATGAAATTAGATTCTTATCTCACATCATATACAAAAATCAACTCAAAATATTCAAAATACATGAGGATCTGAAACAACTCAATAGTGAGAAAACAAATAACCTGATTTTAAAAAAATAGGTAAGGGACCTAAACAGACATTTCTCAAAAGAAGATATACAAATGTTCAACAGATTAACATGCAAGCTCCTTTGATAGAAAGCAATCCTGAATAAATCAGGGAAGGACATGTCCTTTTGTGCCTCCAATGATGCAAAAGAAAGTTTGTGATTGGTTATAATGCTGTCTCTGCCTGCCATGCCCAATATGAACAAAGCCAGCTTAGAATTCCAAGACCATCCTGACAAATAGAATTTTCTACTTCCATGGAAAAGTTGACAGTCTGTGTCATGAGATATCAAATTAGTGGCAAGTAAAATTATGAGACAAGAGTCTGTCTCCACACTCTCCGGAAACTTTCATTTCATAGTGAACAAACAAATCAAGTTATTCAGGACAGGCATTCTCAAGTTTGGTATTTCTTTCAATTAAAACAAATACTGTGTTCTTCCATATCCTTTTAGGTCCTAAAGCCTCTTACACTCTCAACCTCCTTTCCCAGAGCAGCCTTAAAGTTCACAGGGAAATCTGTACATCTGAATTGATTTGTTTTGTATGTTTATTATCTAGATAGTCTTATAGATTCAATGCTTCTCATTTTTGGGGACACAATTAAAATATTTGCATTATGGCACAGTTTTGTAAAACTGTACTCTCCCTCAGATGACTGGGATGAAATTTGTGAAAGAAGTTCAATGGCTTCCTTCAAAACTGGTGGAACCATTTAATAAAGTTGGTTCTTTTCTTGATGTATCTTTCAAAAAAGAAACAGTGTAGCTGACAGCCTTTTCCTCCTGTTTGGAAGCTGTTTCCTAAATCTATCTTTTTTAATAGAGAGAAGGTTTCATTTGTGACTTCTGTTTATGTGTGAGATGTGTGAGCAAGAATTTAACGTATTGTATATATACCCCGGGAAATCTTTTAAAAATGATTTTTCAAAGCACAAAATGTCTCAGGTAATAATGAACATTGAACACATCCTGCTGTGCTCCCTGGTTAACAGTGGAGGGTGATTAATATGGTTTGGCTCTGTGGTCCCATCCAAATCTCATCTCGAATTGTAAACCCCATGCATTGAGGAGGAACCCTGGTGGGAGGTGATGGGATCATGGGGCAGTTTCTCCCATGATGTTCCCCTGATAGTGAGTTCTCAAGAGATCTGATAGTTTAAAAGTGGCACCTTCCTCTTCTCTGTCTCTCTCTCCTGCTGCCATGTATGACATGCCTTGCTTCCCCTTCCACCATGATTGTAAGTTTGCTGAGGTCTCCCCAGCCACACAGAACTGTAAGTCAATTAAACCTCTTTCTTTTTAAATTACCTAGTCTCAGGTATTTTGTATAGCCGTGTGAAAATGGACTAATACATCGACTTAAAGGCAAATTATCTATTTTGTGTGTGTTTATGTGCATAGTAAGACTACCTAAAATCTACTCTTCTTGCAAATTACTAGTCTGTAATAGAATATTATTTACAACTATAGTCCTCATGTTGCACAGTGGATCTAGACTTTTTTATGCCACATGAATGCAGCTGCACACACTCTGATTTCCATCTTCCTCTTTCCTACCTTCACCCCCTACCCTTGGTAAATATTTGCTCTCCATTTCACGTATTTTTTTTTTTTAAGATTCCACATGTGAGTGTGATCATACAGGCTTTTTGGTTTTTATTTATTTTTTTTTTTTTCTGTGTCTGGCTTATTTTACTTAACATAATGTCCTGTAGGCTCACCCAGTTTACTCTTGTGAATGGCAGCATCTCCTTATTTTGTTGCTGTTGTTATCATTAACTATAGCAATCACCTCATTATATCACTACCTATGTATATGAAGATAAGGATGTCAAAACATTACATTATACACCTTAAATATATGCAATTTTTAAAATGGCAAAAACAATATAAATAAGTGGTCCCTTAAAGAAAGATTCAGGAGTTTGGCAAATGTTTTTTGACTCATCCACAAATGTGGTTTTGAGCTGCACATATGGAGGTAGGAGTGAGCCAGACCAGACCTGTTTGCATTTTTGAGTTAAAGATAAAACAATTTGTTTTCATCCTTTTGACCTCAGAGACAGTTTTTATGGGTCTGGGGGGGAAACTGCAATATTTGGCAATCACATCCAGGTAGGAAACTCCTATAATTTGGCTGGATAGAAGCTAATAATAAAAGGAGTGTGCATAGCTTCTGCGGATATGAGAAATGGGTCATCTTCCTTATCAAATGCGTTTTCATTTAGTCTATTGCCCACCCATAAATAAACTTGCAAACTAATGGGATTCAACCTCGCCCCATTCAACACCTGGAAGTTTCAAGGTAATGAGAAAAGGCAACACCTTCTTGGTGCTTGTGGACCAGAGGCAAATCCTTAGTACCTCATTATGTTGAGCAGTTTCGTTTTCAACTTTTTTCAGAAACAAGGTCTTACTCTTTTGCCGAGGCTGGTCTTGAACTCCTGAGCTCAAGAAATCCTCCTGCCTCAGCCACCCAAAGTGATGGGATTACACTCCATGCCTGGCCCAGCAGCTTCCACTCAGCTATGCAGGGACAAGTGATAGCAAATGTGTGACGGGGTCTAAACATGTTTTCAAACGTCCTGTAGCATCTGCACCTGCAGGATGATCCTGCTTCTAAGACAGTGATGCCACTTCAGGCCCCCAGTAGGCCCTCATTCTGAAACACTTAGACGTTTTTGTGTGTTTTCAATTATAAAGGTACTTTTAAGGTTTGCTGCATTTTTTCTTTTTATAATTACAAAAGTCGTAGAGTATCTCTACATAAATGCATAATGAGAAAGTGACCCAAGGCTCACCTCCCACAGAGCCCATATTCAAGTTGAAAGCAGTGTTAACAACACCCAGCCATTTTCAATATGACCTCTCTTTCACTAAAATATTTATATAAATCTAAATTGATTGTTTATGTCCAGTTTTATAGTTCACTCGAATGGTTCTTTTAAAGTGTGAATTTAAAAACAAACAAGAAAACACAATTATGAATATGATCTATGGGCTCCCAGGTTTCTGAGTAACCTACAGAACTATACCTGGTGAACCTCTGCCAGGACCTGGGACTGTTCCCCATCCCCATACAATGTCTGAGATACCTGTGGCCTTACTTCCTCGTGGTCACCTCTTTACAGCTCTTCTGGCTAAGTTTTTTCTTTCTTTGACATTTTGACTATGAGCCAGTCCAGTCACCATATTGAGCCCCTTCTTCTGGTTCTGTAAATGTCCAGTCCCAACAAGCATTTCAGGAGTTCCATTAAATGGTTCTCAGCCACAGGAAATTTCACCTCTTTCTCCCCTCAACCTGGGGAATTTGGGCAACATCTGGAGATATTTTTGGTTTCCAGGACTGTGAAGGGGGATGCCACAGATATCCTTTCATTCCAGTCCAGTGATGTTGCTAAAATCCTTCAGTGTATTAGACAGCCTCCCATGACAAATGATTGTTAGCTCCAAATATCAGCATGTCCAGGTTCACAAACCCCATTTTTTCACTTTACTGAGGACATTCAAGGTCTCGGGAAAGGGTCCCAGCTGCCTCATCTCACCGCTCCCTATACCCATCTCTCTCCATCCTCCTCTCTCACCACTCCATGACCTCCACTGCCCTTGATCCCAGGAGAGCCAGGTTCCTAGCTGTTACCTTGCCACGGACCCTCATCTCTCCCTTGCTGAAGCAGTGTTGCCCATTAATCAGAGACATTCCCAGCCCACGCACCTTTGCCAAGACTTTTCCCAGCAAGAGTAACTTTTCCAAAAGAGAAGGTCTCGTGTAAATCAGTAAGTGAACAGAAATGTTTTTCCGTTTCTGTAAATACGGATTGAAGTTACATTTCATTCAAAGTGAAGACATGCCAACTTAACCATTATGTGACATGAAATGCTAATGCAATATTACTTGATTTGAATAATTGGAAATAATAGATACCACCGAAATTAGTAATAAATCATCAAGAATCACATTATTTCACAGCTGGTTTCCTGAATAGATTGTAAACTTAGTTAATGATATTACTCCATTATGGTGCCAATTTATTTAGCCAAAAAAGTAAAAACACCAGTGATTTTTCAGCTAATTTTTCCTGACATCAGAACTTGGGATCTAAATGAAAGAGAAGAGGGACATTATATATGGTCTAAGTTTATCCTTATGGTGTTTCTTTGATACGGGCATTATTATGATTCTTAATTTACAGCCATTTAACACAGCCTCAGAGTAGTAAAATTATATAGCAGCTTATATGCAGTCAATTACATAGAACGACATATTTAAAGTACATAAACATGTAGGGAGAATATATTTCACATGAAAGATTCATTCCTAAAGAATCAACATAATTCAAGTTGAATAATTCCTAAGTAATCCTGGAATGACTTTTTTTTTCTTCTTTTTACTGGCTACATGGGCACTCCCCTGACACGTTTCAATAATCCCTCTGAAGACTGTCAGAGGAATACAGGGAGGTCCTTGCTTTATACAAGATGTTGGGTTGAACTCAGCAGCCTCGTCCCAGCCTGGCGTGCCCCTGAGTGGCTTACAGAAGGATACTGGCTGCATTTCAGCAGGCTTTTCCCATGGTCTGCACTTGAACCCTGCCCCACCTGTGAGGTCTCCTACTGAAATGTGGGTGAACCCCCATCTTGAATCACGCCTTCCATAGGCAAAGGTTCTTTTGCATCTTCCTTCCTCATACCTGCCCTTAGACCTCACTTAGCCCCGTTCCTTTCAACCCCTTCATGTTTCTTTCAGTCAATTGAATTCCTTTGGGTGAACTTCCTATCCAGTGTAGACCTAACAGGACCTCCTTCACAGGACCTCCTTTTAATCATCCTGTAAAAAGATCATCACCATCTGGCTCTTTTGTCTTCCCACTGTGCCTACCCAGCCAATTATAAACTCTTGACAAATTCCGACACCCACATAACGATATCTGCACCTAGGTTGTCAAAGGCTATTGGGAGAATATCCCAGGGGGAGTGGACTTGATTTCTCTGCTAGTTCATGGTCTCCAGCCCTGAGCTGACCTCATGGCCACTCAAGTCTTCTATGACATGAATCCAGGCATCTTTCTCACTGGGTCTTTCTCCCAGCCGCCCAACTAATCCCCACCCTCTGTGCTGTCGGAAAGCACCTGCTTCTCAATTCCTAGAGGGACAGGGAACTCAGATAGGATCCCCCTGCCCCTGCTGCCCACCTATTGCCCTTATCTGCTATAGCATGTCTGTCATTGTCTCCTCTCTATCTCAATAGACCAGACCTCATCTCAACGTCCTGTCTTCTCATTCAGTCCTCATTTTGCTACACTCATGCTTCTCACCCAAATATTCTGAATTTGCCCTGTGTAATATTGTTAATGATTCTCTAATGGCCAGCAGCATTTCTCTCTTTTTTTTTCTTTCTCACCTTTCTTCTTTCTGTTTTATTTGCCTATTTTCTGTGTCCCTTCCTGGCACTTAGTTCTTGAGAATTTGGGGCTTAGACCCTGAAGTCAGACTGCCTGGGTTCAAGTTCCAGCTCTGCCCTCTTACTATGTCTCTTTGGAGAAGTTATTTATCCTCTCTATGCCATAGTTAGGTTATCTAGTAAATAGTTGATAATAAGTGGTACTTCCACACATCGTGAGGTTAATGTGAATATTGAATGCTTGGTCTTTGATGATTTCAGCCGTTATTTATTTAACAAACACTGAATGCATGCCTACACTGTACCAAATATTGGGGGTATAGACGTGGACAGCAGTCTCCAGAATCAAAAGAAGTTCCTGACATTGGTTTGTTTAAAAACCCAATTATTAAAAATATCCTAATGCTTCTCTTTTTCAAGCAAACAGACATCCTAACCCCTTTATAGAATTTCAAAGTCACACTCTCTTTTGTTCTTTGGAACAAATACTGAGACCCCCTCTGGTTTTCAAAGGTATATTTGATCTCTTTTTAAAAATATATTGATCTCTTTTTAAGTGCATATTAAATTTTATTTCAAAGCTATATTCCTAATGAATAAAAAGCCCCTTCTCTCTTGAAGATCACAAAGAATGCTTAGAATGATTCAGGGAACTGGAGAAATTTTGGATAAATTCAGGCATAGAAGAAAGCTTGCAATTTTGGTGTCTTAGAAACTAGAATGTTTTGGTCTCAGCCTCTGGAAGGCTTCTCTCTTCTTGCAGTCCAGTCTTTATAAATGATACAGAAGGTCATGGTTTTAAATTCTGTACCTTGGCATTTATTTCCCCACAAGAATATAAATACAGTCATTAAATTATTTAATGTCTCACAATGTGTGAGTTATGTCCACATCGCCTTGGTGGCCACTTTTTTTTTAATCTGTGGCTGGGCATGGTGACTCATACCTGTAATCCCAGCACTTTGGGAGGCTGAGGAGGGAGGATTGCTTGAGGTTAGGAGTTGAAGACCAGCCTGGCCAACATGACGAAAACTCATCTTTACAAAAATATAAAAATTAGCCAGGCATGGTGGTGCATCCCTGTAATCCCAGCTACTCAAGAGTCTGAGGCACGACAATCACTTGAAACCCAGGGGCAGTTTGCAGTGATCCCAGGTCACATCACTGCACTCTAGCCTGGGTGACAGAGTGAGACCCTATCTCAAAAAAAAAAAAAAAAAAAATCTGCTCACCACAAGGATGTGTCATAGCCAGGATATGAATCTGCAAAACCTGGTCCTAGCTTCTGTGTTCACAGCCACCACCCCAAGCTGCCTCTCACCACTTTTCATTAGAAACATTTGATTTCTCATGCTGTTTGGCTGTTGCCACTGGTGTTAACAACTTATACTTCCTTCTGAAATATTCCTGAAAGAAAAGAAAGGGATGAACAAAATTACCTCATGTCCCCATAGAAATGATGGGCAATCTAACTTCTAAGTCTGGAAGGAATTTTCAAGGCTACTGGGGTTTCACTGAGAAAAATGTATCTTTTCTTCACCCCTTTGCTTCTTCATCTTATAAAATATTGACCCCTGGGGCAAAACCAAAAGATACTCAGGTTTTCTATTGTGTTGTATCAAACTACGTTAAAATACATAGACTTAAAATAATCATTTAACTTGTTTAAAAATCTGCAAATTGTGCAATGCTGGAAAAAGATTGTTCATCTCTGTTCCTTACAGCATCAGGTGAGGAGCCTCAACTGGAAGCTGCAGGGCTTGCTTTCAACATGGCTTATTACATCGCTGGCAAATGGACTGGCTCTCAACCGGAAACTCAATTAGGGCTGTGACACTGAAGAGGCCTCACTGTCTCCCTCCGTGGATCTCTCCACAGGATGCTTGAGCTTCCTCACAGCAATGGTGCCTTGGTTCCCAGAGGGATAATGCTTCAAGAATCAGGAGGAAGCCTTCTATGAGATCACATAGCAAGATTTCTGCTACAAATCCCAAAAATAAAACCCAGATTCAAGGAGAACGAACACAGACCCCAACATCTCAATGGAAAGAGTATTAAAACCTGATTGTAGACTGGACGTGGTGGTTCACACCTGTAATCCCAGCACTTTAGGAGGCCGAGGCAGGTGGATCACTTGAGGTCAGGTGTTTGAGACTAGCCTGGCCAACAGAGTGAAACCCCGTCTCTACTAAAAATACAAAAATTAGCCGGGTGTGGTGGTGCATGCCTGCAGTCCCAGGTGCTCGGGAGCCTGAGGCAGGAGAATTGCTTGGATCTGGGAGGCAGAGATTGCAGAGAGCTGAAATCATGCTACTGCACTCCAGCCTGGGCAACAGGAGTGAGGCTATGTCTCAAAAAACAAACAAATGAAAAGAAAGCAAAAGAAAACTAAAAACCCCTGATTGTAACAAGTGCATGCGGGGTGGGAGAAACTGCGGTGGCCATTTTGGAAAATGCAATTTTCCAAAGGTAGTAAGAACC
The DNA here is from genome assembly GCF_002776525.5 of Piliocolobus tephrosceles. Lineage (NCBI taxonomy): Eukaryota > Metazoa > Chordata > Mammalia > Primates > Cercopithecidae > Piliocolobus > Piliocolobus tephrosceles. Next base: position 124,414,959 of record NC_045443.1, on the reverse strand, counting down.
ACATCCTGTGAGGTCAACTGTGTAACTCAGAAGCCCAGAGTGTCTACAAGTAGAAGAACTATTCTGTAGGCCCAGCTTCTGCCCATCAGAAACCCTGGCTTGTATAGATGTTTGTTAAGGGGGAAAAAAAGAAGAGTTTTCAGTGGACTAAAAACCAACTCCTCTTGAGATAAATAAGGTGAAAGGGCTTTTTGAAAGAAATAAGGAGAGAACACCAAAAACTTTTTGCAACTGTGAAGGGAAAGGGAGTGAAAAGAGGCCATTAAGCCATGGTGGGAAACTAACAATCTCAAATATGAAGGTTCCAGGAAGCTGGAATAAACAGGTAAAGACACAAAAGTATAAAGAACACAAAAGGCCTGGCTGAGTGACTCACACCTATGCTTTGTAAGGCTGAGGTGGGAGGATAACTTGAAGTCAGAAGTTTGAGACCAGCCTGGGCAACATAGCAAGAATCTCAGTCTCTGCAAAAAATAAATAATTAGTCGGGTGTGGTGGAGCATGCCTGTAGTCCCAGCTACTATGGAGGCTGAGACGGGAGAATCGCTTTAGCTTAAGAGTTCAAGGTTACAGTGAATAACCATGATCGTGCCACCGCACTCTAGCCTGGGCAACAGAGCAAGAAAGACCAGGGTCTCAAACAGCACGCAAGTCAGTTCTTCATTAGATAGAGGGTTACTCTACAGCTGTGATGGAGGAAGTTATATTATTTAAGGTCAGGAAGTGAGTGACAGACTCAAAACTAGATTCCAACTCCCCAGTGTTATTCTGTACATTGGCCTTCTCATTTGCATCTTATTTATTTATCATTATATATGGCTAATTAATTAATTCAATGAACATTAAGCATTATGTCTACGCTAGGTACCAAAAATATCTGTAACCATTTGCAGTTCACTGGGTAAGAGACTGGTTGAGAGATGGCAGAAAAAAAATACAAACAAAATACAAATGTGACATTGTATTCACATTGTAGTAGACAATCTGACAGATGTTTTGTACAACCTTGCATTTCAAGGAAAAGCGAATTAAAATAGTTTCCCAGAAATCACAGATTTTGTTACACCCCTTTTTTAAATTCACAATTCAAATATTCCTTCTGAAGTGCATCCCTTCCCATAATAAATTAACTCAGTGCGTATGTACATTTGACAATAATTTTGATATGAAGTACTAACAGGTGAGTGAACTTCTGTTTAAACTAGAGGTAAACTTGTGGACAATTACTACTTTCTCTCAGCGCAAGCGCTCAGCTCCTAACCTTGTGTTTTTTGTTGTCTAAGGCCTGGAAATTCATCTCAAATACATTTACTCTTTAAAAATTACTTAAGATAAAAGGGTAATTAGGTTACAGTTACTCCACAAGTCCAGAAATGAAAATCTTGAATTTAAATCATTTGATTAGCAAATCAGACATCTGTGCTGAGATCTCATCAAGATTAAAATCTAAGAACTTTCTTTAATTCACTTATTTCCCATTTTAAATAATTTGGACTGCAGGTTCAGAGTGGATTCAAGGAAAAGATTTCACAAATATGCTATTGTTGTCAGTTGATGTCAAGTGTCTCCTTTTTGCTTCATGCTACTTTTTTTCCTTCCCTTCACTTCAATTTCATTTCTGCCCAGAGATGCTAATGTGTTTGGCAATTGTCCCAAAACATGCATAGAACATAAGTCGCAAATTTTTGGTTTGTTTTTAGTATGAATAATGGTGCCTGTACTCTTGAATGTTTCATTTAATGCCAATTTTGAGACGTATCCATGCAGTATATGTTCATATGTGATTCTTCAGGTTGTTCAGGGGTACTTAAAATCAACATGACGTCTTAATTACTCTGGGACCATCATCACCTATTGTCTTAAAAACCCAAGGAAGTGACAGTCAATGGTAAAATATGAGGCAGTACCCATGGTTTTGGGAAAAGACTGGACTCTTGTTTTTCATTTATCACATATGCAGCCTTCTTTGGCCACTGGGGTCAGTTCAGAAAATGCTTACTCCCTCCCTCACTGAAGAGAACGCTTTCACCCATCATGTTCTGTATTCTAAAATATAAATATTCCAAATGGAACATACCTTACATCTCTGAAGCAGTGCTACTCAGCTTGCTTTCATTATTGTTACCCTAAACAATCATCCCACATGCTATTTCAATACCCCAAATGTTGCATATCTTTTTACTGCTGTATGTATATTTGTGCTTTATATCTAAAAAAGTGTGAAGCTCTTTACCTCCCAGGTGACATAGCCCCGTTAAGTGTGCATTCTAAAAGCGACTTCTGTGTTTATTGTGTATCCATCACCAGCAGTAGCTTTCCTCCTTCTTGGCATGAACACCTTTCAAGCCCAATTCAAAATTCACTTCCTTCAAACACCAAATTCCCTTCATACTCCATGGAAAACCCAAGGCTCCCACCCCTGGCCCACTAGGGCATTTGAGCTCCATCTCATCCATTTCCTTACCTTTCTCTACCTTGGATAGCAGCTTTTTCTATGCCACCCTGTTCTCCTAGAACATAAGAGTTTCAATGAACTGCATCAGAGTCCTTCTCTGAGTCTCTTTGCCTAACAAAGGCTTACCTGAACATTTTCAGATAAATTTTGCTGAAATAAATAATGCTCATCAGATGAGAAACATGGGAGAATTTACATCCATCGCCTAAAGTTTTCCTTAACCAGTAATTATGAAGTCTTTTATGTAATTTAAGTAAATATACACAGACCCATGAACCTGAGAATGTCTTTACCGGCAAACACATCTGCTAACCAAAGATGTGCTTGATCACTGCAACAGTCAAACCACTGTAGCTTAAATAAAAGTCACAGAATATTTTCTCTTGGTAAGGGAATTATGAATGAAAGGTAAGCTAAACCAGCAGTAAACCCTGAGAATGACAACGTGGACCGAATCCCGATCCTCCAAGCGTGCTGCGTTACCATTGAGAACCACAGGTTTATCTGTGGATAAGAATGCCAAAGTGGGAAAAGATATAAGAAATTAATGTCGAATCGGCTGAAGCTACAGGAAGAATATTTTCTGAAATTTCTTCAGATATGAGATGATATGTGTTTCTGCTGTGGTCTTTTAATAAGAAAAGAAAGAAGAAAAGAAAGAAATAATATTGACATACTGACCAAATCAGTATGTCAATATTAGAAACAACTGAAGTTATTTATATTAAAAACTATTGAACAGAGTTATGACTTCCTCTTATGATAGAATGCTTTAATGCATATAAAACAAGCTGAGAATGGTACATTATTCATTAGTTTACATTAGCAGAGGGAAAGTAATTTTGTTTTTAATTAAGAACACGTTACTAGAATTTTTAATATGTAAAATGTAATTCTGCTCCAAGATAATTGGGAGGTCGGATTAATACATTTATGCAGCATAGCCTCCCTTCAGAATACTCATTGGGTATAAGAATACCTTCCCCATATTTCACATCAGGGAAAAGAAGTCAATCAAATCTAGCCAGGATCTCTTGCAGGTGCAGACAGAATGAACCACTTTCATTTTTAGGCTCCCCAGTAGGTCAAAAATGAAGAAGTATCAAAAAACATGACAAAAATAAGTTTTAAATATTTATATTTTAATAATTCACACTTCCTAATATATTAATAATATAAGTCAATATATGTATGCTCTTCATGAATTACAAGTTACATATTAGCTAAATGCACAGGCCCTGCAACACCCTTCCAGATTCTGACTTTGAGACTGTCCAGATGAGGATTGAGATCTGGGCTCCCTCTTGCTGGGGGATGAGCTCAGGTGCAGGCCAGGCCAGTGTCTTCCTTTTATTCCTGATCTCTGGACTGGAGGTCAGAGGATGCAGGTGGTATGGTTTAGCTGTGTCCCCACCCAAATTTCGTCTTGTAGTTCCCATAATTCCCATGTGTCATGAGTGTGACCTGGTGGGAGGTAATTGAATCATGGGGGTGGTTCTTTCCCATGCTGTTCTTGTGGTAGTGAATAAATCTCACAAGATCTGATGGTTTTATAGAGGGGAGTCCCCCTGCACACACTCTCTTGCCTGCCACCATGTAAAACATGATTTTGCTCCTCCTTCACCTTCTGCTCTGATTGTGAGGCCTCCCCAGCCATATGTAACTATGAATCCATTAAACCTCTTTCCTTCATAAATCACCCAGTCTGGGCCATGTCTTTATAAGCAGTGTGAGAACAGACTCATACAGTGGGCTTCTGTTCATGCCTGGCCTGTTGTTCACAACTGACCTTGAGAAGAATTTTCTCCCTCTTTGGGCCTCAGTCTTCCAATCTCTATCAAAAAGACACAAAACAATCCCTCTCCTGTGAGAAAAAATTATCAAAATTTATCAAACTATTGGACTATATTTGGTCTGCAGATGTCTAATGCATTTTGTTTGGCTGACCTAGGATTTTCGTAATATGTAAGCCAATATATAAAAATGAGGATATTTTATATGATAATCTGCATTCATAGAGTTTTTTGTATGATCTAAGGCCTGCCACCCTTGTGTCTGCCCTCTACGTATGGGGCACCTTTGGAGGGAGCTGAGCTCAGCCTCCTCCTTTCAACAGACAGGAGCTGCTCTGTCCTCAGTAGACAGATTACCGACATGCACTGTTTCTCCCCAACACTGGGGACTCGTGTCTGATGCCATTAATCCTAACACTTCAACTGTGGTTTCCTCCATAGAAAAAGGAAAAAGAAATATGTATGGTACCTATGTCTCTATTAAAGTGAGACTTTCTTTTAAAATATTGAGTGAGAGAGCTGCTAATTTCCAGAACAGTGGCCCCGGTGACATTTGACTTTCCAAAATTTTATATAAGAATGTTGTAATAATCTCCTCAGTCCAAGTGTTTTACCTACAGGCTAAAAACCCCACATCACCAATTCCCATAGTCGGGACTCATGGGGTCTCTTCCATTTCTTCAGCAGTCTTTGTAATTCTCACCAAAATGAGTTCTTTTCACTCAATAACCATTAAGTATGCAAATGTCTTTTTTCGAGAGCTACAGAATAAGAGGGAGAAAGGAGATTAAAACATCTGTTTTTCTCGTAAGACTTAGACTTTATTTTGGAAGTCCCAGTGAAAAGCCAAATAATCGTAAAGCATCTGATGATTATAATTTCAGACATTTACTAAGACTCATTATTCAGCAAGACCTGTGTTAGAAATTTTTACATATTATTTCATTTAATTTTCAACTCAATCCTGAGAGGTGGGTATTATTATTCCTCTTTGCAGATGAGGAAACAGCCTCAGAAACATGCCCAAGGTCACATAGAAAGTAGGTGATAGGATGATGTTTGAACACTAGATTAATTGTTAGGTTTAGTGTTAGCGCTGGGGTTAGGGCTAGGGTTAGGGTTCAGGTAGGGTTAGGGTTAGGGTTAGGGTTAATACTACAGGTGTTTTAATTCCTATGTCAGAACAAGATTTGCTAAGAGATTCACAGTCACTCTCTAGAAGATTGAAGAGTTTTCTGCAAATATGTTTTTAATTTTTCTTTTTTCTTTTCTTTCCTTTCTTTTCTTTTCTCTTCCCTTCTTTTCTTTTCCTTTCTTTTCTAAAGGTCTTTTTTTATCCTGCCCCCACCCCTTTTATTAACCTCCAATGCAGAGATTTGATTTTTCACACTTCTGATTTCAAGGCACATCCCATTGCCCTAGGCAGGATATTGCATTTGTTTTATTACATTTCCTTTTTTCATTTCAGATTCCTACTTGCATCTCATTCTCTGTCATATAGACATTGACATATGTCTTGTTTAGGAGTCATAGCTTTGTATAATATGTGTTGTTGTTATGGTGATGGTTTTTGAATTTGTGTGTGTTACTTAACATGAATAGGATTAATCTGGAGATTTCTAAATATATGGTTAGCTTTCTTTTAGTTTTACCTCAGCCATATTTTCACATAGAATCAGATCATTCAAACACACTTGTCAGTCAAACAGCCATCCCTTTACAGTCCCCCTCTTTCTCTCCTGATGGAAAGCATTTCTAGCTGATTCCTTTGGGGTTTACTTCCAAGTCTCTCTATAATGTACTTACAGAGGCACTTGATTTTTTTTTAGGTGTTAGTCATTGTTTGTGCTTTCCCCCTCTAGAAGACACGTATTAATCTCTGACATACGCCTACTGTCTTCCCGTATCCATCCTTTCTGACCTCCTTCCCCCCACTGTAGTAATACATTGTGGCTAAATCAATGTTCTGTTGTGGAAATAAATGAAGACCACCAAAATGAGAACCAACACAAGCTATTCACTCAGAGCTTGCTGTGGCTAAGACGTCAGGGACCATCCCTTGTATTTGGCAGGGACTAGATCACAGGTGGAGGAGTGAGAGAGCTTAGAATGGGAAAAAATAAGGCTTCAGGTGTGCTCAGGGCCAGGTTACTGGCCCAGGGAAGCTGGAGGTGAATTAACTAGAAGAAGGCATCTTATATAACGGGCTTGGGAGCCCCTTTGGCTTCCTCTAGTTGGTCTTGAATTGGAGGGAAACTGGAAGTCACTCACCAACTTCTGACCATCCTGGGCAAATTGCTGTGGAGGCTGCGGTTGGGCTTTTCAGTGCTGGTTGTTGCAGAGCCTGAGCTTTGCGTGGGAGTTCTATCGCCACACAAGTTCCAGCTCTCTGTCTGCATATTCAGGCTCATTGTGTAGCACCACACAAACCTTATTCAAGCTGAGCCTTGTGGTTTCCTGTACACACTTTGTTTCCCTGAATACTTACTGTTTTGTCTTGAGTTAATAATTATCTCCTTTGTGTGTAGGTATGTGTGTGTGGTTTTCTATACACTGATTATTAACTCCAAACTCTCTGCCATTTGTCAAACTCTCTTTTTTTTCTGTTTAGAAAAATTAGTTATTTCATTCATGTGGCCTTCCTGGAAGATCCAGTTTTGTAGTCTTCTGACACATGCCTGTTGGATACACTTGCCATTTTGGGAACTTTTTCACCATCCTATGAGGACTCCCTTTGCCCTTCTCCTGTGTAAGCTCCTCTTTTTAACAGTTTCTGTGAATGTCTCTTGCTGGGTTTATGTCCTCATTTTGGTAGAGCACTTCATCCAACAACCTCCTGAAAGGGGGTGCATGGTAAGTAATTTTCGAGACCTTACATATGTGGAAAACACCTATTCTATCCTATTCTTATTTGCTCCATATTCAACTTTAACATAAAATCAATTTCTTTAACAACTTGGAAGACATTGCTCCATTGTTTTTGACATTCTGATGTCACTGTTGAGAAGACCGAAGACAACGTAATTCTTGTTGTTGTTGTTGTTTTGGTAATAGAAATAAAGACTCAGAATTTTAAAATTCAACTTTTCTATGTCCTGATCACTGGCAGGTGAGAAGAAAACAATGGGACAGACCCGGTAATGACTTGAAGGGCTTTATTTTTTTTTTTTTTTCACTTTTTTCTTTTCTTAGCTTATGTGAAACCTGTTTTGGAACCTCGGCAAATAAGAATTTCTTAGCAGGAGTGGGGATGGGTGTAGGAGTGGTGTTGATGTATGTGCCTCTTTTTACAGAAGCCATTTTTTTCCCGTTGATCACACATCGTGTGTAACATCTGAGATCCTATGGGCAGGGGTATTTGAGGGCCAGAGGAGCTTTGGGCAGGACAGGAATATCCTGAGGCAAAGAGGAATTGTTCTGAAATCGCTGTGCTCTAATGTTCTCAATTGTGCTGTGCCTGTTGTAGAATCTTCCAATCAGGAAGTCCACATCCTTCAATCCATTTACCAGATTAATATAATTCCTCTCTATGTCAGATTTTGTAGTTATTTTCTTGTTGTGGATAACAGCGTATTTTGCCAAAAGCTTTTTCTACATTTACGTAAATAACTATACTTTTATCCTTAGTGCATATAATTTTGTATCACTTATTTCCTTTAATATGACAGCAAACACATTTATGAATATTATGCACTAGCCATAAGTATATTACATTTTTATATTTCTTCGCATCATAATAAAATTTTGTGAAGATGCAAAAGCTGCCTTTCTCTCACAATTCTCTGCTCAGTCACAGCCTTCCTGACTTTTTCCTATCGGGTCCTGATTATAAGATGACCATATAAATTATATGATCTATCCCATAGACAGAATTTTTTCTTAGAGACACGTGCTTTCCTATGTAAACTTATGTTTAATTACCTGGTTGGAGAAGCATTTTTTTCTTAGGTTGTGAGAATCTATGCTAAGTGCAAAAGAAAGATATATGGTTATCTGGAAAAGACAAAAGAGTACATGAACAAGTACATTTAATCAGTTAAATCTGGGACGCTCAATGGCATATTTTAGGGTCTAAGTTAAAAATAATTTAACAGAAAGGTTAATATCAGATATTGTTACTGGATTGGCCAGGGGCAGCTGTAGGGAAAAGGAGAGACCGGGAATGTTGGGATAATTTATGACTCATCCACTCATATGGGTATCTTTGGAACACGAAATGTACAGGCATCATCCCAGGTGCTGGAGATATAGAAGAAGGTAGATGCCATCTGTGTCTTCACAGAGCTTACCCTGGAATGGCAAAAGGAGATCATACAAATACTAAATAAAATATGCCCAGTGTTATGTGAGGCGGATCTAGAGGTACACAGCAAGGGACCTGAAACATACAAGGCTTAGGAGAGGTGGCCCCAAGGTAGAGGGTTTTAAGCTGAGACTAGAGTCTGAGGAGGAAGGGGAGAATGTTACCGTCAGTGGGAGTAGCCTGTGCAAAGTCTCAGAATTCAGGGAAACTGGCTAGAGATGAATCTGAGGATGTAGACGGGAGAGAGACGATGAAAAGTCACACTAAGAAGTTTGGATTTTACCCTACAGGCAATGGAAATCATTACAAACTATTTTATCAGGGTAATAAAATGATAAAAATCTTGTTTTAGAAAAATAATCCTGGTTGTTGTGTGGAAAATACATGAGAGTGAACAAGAGTAGAGGGCCACAGACCTTTGACTTTTTTCATAATTCAGGTAAGAGATGATGGCCACCTGCAGTTTTGTTAGGGTGCTGGGCATGGAGATAAATTAATGGGGTCAAGAGATATCTGGGAGATAGAATTAATTGTACTAGACATTTGGCTAGGAAAGAAAGGAGGGAGAGAGAAAAACAAAGGATAACTCCCGCATTATTCTCAGTGCCCAGTAGACAAAAAGTTTCCATTTGTTTCCCACAGAGACTGCTGTTGGAGAACCAGCTTTGTAGAAAGATGATGATCGCTGTTCTGAGTTATTTGTCTTTGAGTTCTCTGATGACATCCAAGTGTGAATATTTGCCAGGATAGTGGATGTGTGGCTCTGAAGCCAAGAAAGGAGGTTTTGGGTGGAGGCATACAAATGAAAGCTGCCAAAATTAGACAGCAATGGAAGCCCTGGACTAGTTAAGCTCAATCAGCCCAGCAGGTAGAAAGAATTTCTTGACATGTTTATTTAAAAATGTTGTTTCTTGGGCTTAGTCAAAACTGATGCCCTGTTTCTTGGGTAAGTCTAAAGAACATGCATTTCGATCGTTTCCAAGTGGTGCTTCTAGACACTAATGTGAGCAAGCTATTCATCTTGAAGAGGAGAAAACAAATCCGGAGACTGTATGCCAAGGAGTCAGGCATTAAAGGGCATGTAGAGAATGAGGATCCATCAAACAGATTAGGATGCAGCAGGAAAATGCATGGGAAGAAATTCTATAAATGTGTGAAACAAAAATAGGACATCGTTTAAAGAAGGATGGCATTACTAACAATGTCAAATTCATTCATGGATTCAATCAAAATGAAAACTGAAAATGTCCTGGAATCAACAAGATAGAGATTTCACTGATTTTTTTTTTTTCTTTTCTCACTCTGTCACACAGGCTGGAGTGCAGTGGTGTGATCTCAGCTCACTGCAACTTCCATCTGCTGGGTTTAAGTGATCCTCCTGCCTCAGTTCTCCTAGTAGTTGGGATTACAGGCACACACCACTATGCCCAGCTAATTTTTGTATTTTTAGTAGAGACAGGGGTTTCACCATGTTGGCCAGGCTGGTCTCAAACTCCTGACCTCATGTGATCCACCTGCATTGGCCTCCCAAAGTGTTGGGATTACAGGCATGAGCCATTGCACCCGGCCCAATTTTACTAATCTTAAGGAACAGTTTCAGTGGAATGATTGGAACCAAAGAGACTGCAGTGGATTGAGGAGTGCATTGGGGATAATCAGGGAAAAAGGGGTTTAAAAAGTTAGGCTGAGAAGGGCAAGAGGGCAAGAGGATGGCTAAAAGAGACTCAGAGACTTTGATTCTCTTTTATTTTGAATTGGCTTCAGTTTATTAAAATCTTAATGAGAAAGAGCCATTAGGAAAGGAGAAAATGAGGAGAAAGTAACAATATGAACAGAACGGGTCTTAGGGAATCTGGAGGAGATGGACCAGAGCATCCATGGATGCACTCGTGTGAGACAAACTAGTTTCTGCTATCAATATTGATACGAGCCTTTTCCTTCAACTGTTCTATGGGAAGGAATACCCAGTTATAGCTATTCAGTGTTGTTGGTGGCTACATCTTTCACAGTAAACTTAAAGCATTATTTTCTATTATTTCAAAACGAATCCTTGCTGACCCCAACTACTTGGATTTCTGTATTAGAAAACAGAGAGATTCAGGGTATACTTATACTTTTACTTTGAATATTTTACTTTATCTGCCTAAATTAAGTTGTGAAATACAATGTCTAAAGACCTAATTTTGACACGTTTAAGGCTATCGACAAACACCAACCAGAATTGTGTAGCAACAAATAAAAATTGAATGAATGTCGGACTTGATTCTTTCCTTGGCGAATATTTGTCTTGTTAACACATATTTGCCGAATTCACAGAGACAGGGTTGTTAAAGTGTATTTCCTTCCCTGCCACTTTTGGCATCTCTTTTCCTCCTCAGCAATAATAATTTGCAGTTCAAGGTTTGCCAGATCAAAATAGTCCCCATGTAAAACTTCAAGTGCCTGTGTTTTGATTGTAGGTTTTTGGGGAGAGTGGTAGTTGTTTGGGATGGTGAAGGAGATTTGAGTGAGGACATGAAACTCTTATTTCTGTTCTCTGCAGTTACTCCAGATTGAGAAGCCCAAGTTACCTGCAATTCATCAGCTGCCAAAAGAACACGTTCCACTCCCTGACAAATGAATGTGCCCCGTATGTCAGTACTTGGTTTATAGATGGTTTGTCTTTTTTTATTTTTTATCTCATATGAAAGTGAGTTGAGGTCAGAAACTACTTGTTTTTCATCTCTATTTTGCATCAACATTTGAAAAAGGTCCCAAACACACACATCTTCCCTATCCAGGCTGGTAACCAAATGCATAAGGCAGGTTGGATTAAACCAATAACTACTAATTTGGCTTGCTCTGATTCCAAGTCAAATAAGTGCCAATTATGAGACCCTCTAAATGCTCTCTAGGGGTAAGCCAGTTGGCATTGCTAAAAATGAATGATGGGTTCTCAGGGATTCATTATACTCTCCTTTTTGCTTTTGTGTATGTTTGCAATTTTCCATAATAGAAAAAAAAAAAAAAAAATGCTTGAGAGCCAAACTAAACAGTCACACACCATCTGCACCCTGGCTACACAAACCATTTTGTAATTCCCGGAAGGAACTCTGAGATTGAGACACTTTATCTCATGCACCTTTTTCTGCAATGTTATATGTGTGAGTGTCATGGGCTGGGCACCCTGGGTCTTTGCCTATTGAAGAGATAACAGGATAGAAAGGGAAGACCACAGGTTTAGGAACTGAAAGATTGTCCGCAGGTGTGAGTGCTTCGCCTCTCGCTACTGGCCATGCAGCTTTGAGACAGTTACTTTTCTCCTAACCCAGGTGTTCTTATTGGCTAGCCGAATTTACAGATGGTATATTGATAAAATAACCTAAAGTTTGCAAATTTAACTCACAAACGCTGTTTGGCTTCATAAAACCTAGTTATTACTATTCAATAAAGGTAATGGTAAGTGGTATTAGTATAAGCCAGCTAACCACTGTGAAGGCACAATGATGGTTCACCTGTACAGTGGCATTGGGAAGAGGAATTGCTGCACCAACAATTTTTTGTTTATAATTGAGAAAATTGGGGGTCAGAAGGGTGAAGCACATTGAACAAAGATACTAAATAGTGCTTGCCAAGGCCAAGTTTGAACCAAACCTGTCCCACACCTGCTTGTAACCTGATTCTGCACAAGCCATCAGGGACAGATGGGAGCTCTGTTGTGCATTTTCAAACCAATCTTTGACCCAAAACCACGTTACCTGTACAGAATGCAAATTCCATTTCATCCGAGTTGAGAGAAAGGACACTTCACCACGTCTTTCAGCCTAGACAACCCAGGCCTACAGGATTTCTACTTCGTCAAAATGACTGAGAGGCCTTAATGGCAAAGTTGGCCACAGTCTTCTTTTCTTCCCAAGTGCTCTGACCCCAGCTCCCACCTGTGTGGGCTGCAGGAGGTGCTAGTGCTGTAGGGTGGGCTCTGGAAACAGAACTCACACAGAACACGATGACAAAGTAACCAGAGCTGCACTGTTCATCCCAAACCTGGGATCAACAACTTTCCATTTTTTAAGATTCTTTTATATGCTTTTTGCAGTATCTTTTATTTTGTTAATTCTCTTAGGCATTCTCTTATATTTTCAAGATTTGTCTTAGTTGTTATGACCCTAAATTTGAGGGCTTTTGCAAATAAGTTTCTCTACATAGACAAACATTACTCCTTTTTTTCACAAAGGTCAATATAGCCTGGAAGAGAATGATTTTCAGGGACACTGAAAACAAACAGGAGAACTTTTAATATGGTTTTCAGTGAAGTCTGATACAATACATCTGAATTTATTCCATTTGAATATATTAGATACAAAAAGAAAATCGCATTGCTTTGAAGGAACATACCTTTTATTTCTGGATTTTAGTTGAAAGCCTAACAGAAAATAAATTGTCAAATGTGGGGAGCTGGTAAAGCTCATTAAATTGAACTGGGAAGTTATAGATGGCATTAAATAATTCACTTTCATCAAGAGAAGAGAAGAGAACATCAGAAAAGAAGCTATGCATCTTTCTACTTTTAAAACGCTTGTGTTTGATTGTCTTCTCCAGATAAATATTCATATTAAATGCTTTTCTTCACCGCTTCTGGAAATCACTCCCCAAAAGCCTTTTATTTTCTTTCATTGTTTTGAAGTGAACTGATACATCATAAAGAGAGATGAAAACCTCTGCAGCCTTCTCAGATGGCGACTGGCTCGCCTATGAGCTGCAGGTGATATTAATAACTTCTGCTAGGCTTAATTATCATCTTCTTATGGTGTTGTTTATTTTACTTTTTAATATTTTTTTCTTTTTTTTTTTGAGAACGAGTCTCACTCTGTCGCCCTGGCTGGAGCGCAGTGGCACTATCTCAGCTCACTGCAGCCTCTGCCTCCCAGGTTCAAGTGATTCTCCTACCTCTGCTTCCCAAGTAGCTGGAATTACAGGCCCATGCCACCACGCCTGACTAATTTTATTTTATTTTATTTTATTTTATTTTATTTTATTTTATTTTATTTTATTTTATTTTTTGAGACGGAGTCTCACTTTGTCACCAGGCTGGAGTGCGGTGGCATGATCTCGGCTCACTACAACCTCTGCCTCTCGGGTTCAAACGATTCTCCTGCCTCAGCCTCCTGAGTAGCTGGGACTATAGACAAGGCACCACTATGCTCAGCTAAATTTTGTATTTTTAGTAGAGATGGGGTTTCACCATGCTGGCCAGGATGGTATCAATTTCTTGACCTCGTGATCTGCCTGCCTCAGCCTCTTGAAGTGCTGGGATTACAGGCATGAACCACTGTGTTTTTCATTTATATGACTCTCACCATTGGAAACATTGCTCAGATTGTTTGCGTAAATAATAAGTCAACAATTCCCCTAGACTGAGTGCCTACATAGCTAATTAAGGGTAGCCTTGTTGTGGAGCTCATGTCTGAGTCAGAATATGCAGCTTTGGTGATTTTGGAATCAAGTCTTGGAATACAATCCCTACCATGCATAAGGGGCTAATTTGAGGCAAACACGACAAGGTGTCCTGGGCAATAAAGAAGCAGTGTCTAGCAAGCCCATGGAGACCCAGGAAGAGGAGCTGCTAATGCTGTCAGGTCCGATCAAGGGCTAACATCAGCTGAAATATTTGAAATCTCTATTAGTCTGTTTCTGGAAATGAGTAATTGGCCCATTGTGCTATGGAGGTTGTTGAATTCAAATGTAGAATTACACAGGGTCTGAACAATAGATTGTAATAATTCATTCTTTTTCTTGAAGAGATGGATGCAAGAAAAGTCAGAGGTTGATTTGTTTAGGGACATTATTTTCCAGGTAGGTGAAAGTTGAAAGGCCGTTGGCTATAATGCCCAAAGGTCTCATGCAATGAGACCAAAATTGCCCAGAACTTTTTGTCATGGGAGTCTGGTGATGATGACATGTCCAGCAGTCAGCAAGGGTAGGAGCAGAGGCTACTGTTTGGAATAATCTAAAGGTAACATTAGAATGAGTATGTTCATAACTAACAATTATAACATAGAGGAAAGAAAAGAGTAAAAGGACCATTATGAGTAGATGCCAGAGATATAGAGACATTGAGAGGAAGAATGATTATAATAAAGCAGATGAAAACAAAACAGGAATTAGACAAGGATCTTCATTCTACATGTTGGAAGGAAGCTGTCTGCTGTTAAAGGTCATCAGCTGCTTCAGAATGTCTTGTGTCAACTGTTTAGTGCTGTATGTGGGATATTCTAGAGGATCTTTGAAAACTTCATTTTCAGGCCTTGGATTGAAGTAGCCTTCCTATCACGTAGAATTCTGAATTTCTACATTAAGTTGCAAACTGTGAACCAACTGCTATATTTGTTGATGTTATATGGTCACTTCCGAAAGGGGTTCCAGGAAGTTTATTCCTGATACCTCTTTGGGCCAGTGAATTCTCTGGATTGAAGATCACTAAGGGTCTGTTTAGGAAGAGTGTTGTGGGAAGGTGACCTGAACCTGTTGAATATAGGACTGCCATGTCCCTGTGCAGCAGAGAAGAGTCTTGTATCCGAGGCGAAAGCCCTATTTAAATGAATCTTCCAGTTGCCAAGTCACAGGAAGATGACTTATATGTCCCTGAAGGAGTGGACCAAACAGACATAAGGGCTCGTGCCATTGGCTAAATGATCTCAAAGTTTTCTGAAGGCTTTGTTATTTTTAATTGAAGAATGCCATTGGTCATTCTTAAGTTAAAAATCCTTTCAATCTTTCATCCTTTAAATCTTTATAGAAGGTTAGGGATGATAATATCGATGTAGTTTTTGAATAAGTGGTGATACCTTACTGAGTTCTTTGAAGATAGTTTCTGTAAAGTGTGTGCCTCAGCCACTTGATGTAAAGGTTGGCGTGCACCAGATTGGAAACACAAAATCAAGTTGGTTTTAGAGACTATTAGGGCTTTAGCCATTCAGCAAGAAAATGTTTCCTACATCCTGATAATAGAAATACAATAAGAATACATAGTTAAGTCCCATGTGGAGTGGAAGGAAGCTGGATAAAATTGAACAGAAGGTGTTGGAGGGAGCTTTGAGACTTTTGTTCCTGGTTGGTCCCTCTTTTAAAGTATATTTGAATATTCTATATATGAAAGTTGACACATAATCCCCAAATAACCTCAGCTATCTCTTCAAAGTCTTCTTATCAATCTTCACTTAAGATAATAACCTATCTGCCTGCATTGTGCTGAGTAGTTTCATGGAGACAGTTAACTAATATCCCCTTGAAACTGTTACCAGAAAGGGCTCCTGATTCAGACCCCAGCAGAGGGTTTCTAGAACTCAGGCAAGGAAGAATTTGGGATAAATCCATAGAGTAAAGTGAAAGCAAGTTCATTAAGAAATCAAAGTGGCTCACGCCTGTAATCCCAACACTTTGGGAGGCCGACTCGGGCGGATCACGAGGTCAGAAGATCGAGACCATCCTGGCTAACACGGTGAAACCCTGTCTCTACTAAAAAATACAAAAAAATTAGCTGGGATTGGTGGTGGGCGCCTATAATCCCAGCTACTCAGGAGGCTGAGGCAGAGAATTGCTTGAACCCAGGAGGTGGAGCTCGCAGTGAGCCGAGTTCGCACCACTGCACTCTAGTTTGGGGGACAGAGCGAGACTCTGTCTCAAAAAAAAAAAAAAGCAAAGAAATAAAAGACTGGCTACTCCATAGGCAGAGCAGCGGCATGGGCTCCTAGACTGAGTATACTGAGTATACTTAGAGTTGTTTCTTGATTAAGGCGGATTACTCATGAGTTTTCTGGGAAAAGAGTGGGCAATTTCTGGAACTGAGGGAGGGTTCATCCCCTTCTTAGATCACATAAGGTAACTTCCTGATGTTGCCATGGCATCTGTAAACTGTGATGGCACTGGTGGGAGTGTCTTTTAGCAGGAGGTGCTTTTGTCAGAGGCGTTTGAACCAGAGGGACTCCATTTTGAACAGGGACTGGGTAAAATAAACTGAGACCTATGGGCTGCATTCCCAGGAGGTTGGGTATGCTTAGTCACAGGATGAGATGGGAGGAGATACAGGTCATAAAGACCCTGCTGATAAAACAGGTTGCGATAAAGAAGGCAGCCAAATCCCACCATGAATGTGACTCTGGTCGCCCTGGCTGCTCATTATAATGCATTAGCATGCTAAAAGACACTTTCTTTCCTGTCTTTGCTCTGTTTGCTCTGAGAACGCCTTTGCTAGATCCTCCACACACGTTCACTAAACGGATGGATTTCTTTCCATTTTTAGGAAAGAGGAGGAGATTTCTGATGAACAATAGTGGTGAAAGGCCTTAGTGTATTCTCCTCTCCAAAATAAACGACCAGTATCCTATAAAAAGTGGGAGAGAAAGAGATGGAGGAAAGAATCCTACCAGCCTGTATTTTCTAGGCCAGGTCATTTCTCTAACACCTCCCCGCTGAGTGTTTCACTTTTTCAAGTTGTATTAAAATAGATGACTTAATATTCACTCAGAATTTTTCCAAAGGGATCCGCTGACAAGGACCTTGAACTCCCCTTGCATATTCAGCTGCCCACAGCTACCCAGTGCTCCCTGGCTCCTTTAATCTGCATATGAAAGAGACCAAGGCAGGAACAGGGGGAGAAGGGACTGGCCCTCTTGTTTTTCCTCTAAGTGTCTAAGCACTGAATGTGCTTCTGTGAGGGCAAGGGCATCTGGGGCTTGGGCACGGGTCACAACATTTTGACCTTGCGTGAACTCCTCTGTCCTGGCCCAGACAAGGGCTTCACAAGGTGAGGACCCTGCTCTCAGCCTTGGCCACTACTGAATCCACCTTTGAAAAAATCATAACGGGAAATTATAATGGTGAAAGAGATCTGACCTAACTCACTCCATCTTGCATCTAACTTCCAAGCTGTCATTGTTCATTTCTGGGCATATGCCAAACTAAATTGAGGAGAAATTGAGTTTATAGTTTAAAACAGAGACCATAGCAGCCCTTTCCCATAACAAATCCCCTTCCTACCTGGACACTAGGCTGCCTTTGCAGGACTAACAAATTAGCCACAGGATTCAAAATTATGATTTAGGGGTTATGCAGCTGGAGGCTACAAGATTCTGACCCTTTCCAAATTTCTCCTGGGGATAACAACATTATTGTAAAACCTAAGATGAGTGCTTGAGATATTTTGCAGGCCTTGTTCTTGGTGGATCAGCTGGTAAGACCCAGATCTATAAACTGGCTTGTCTGGTCTTATGGCCCTCACCCCAACACTGACTCAGCAGAGGAGGACAGCTTCAACTCCTTATGATTTTATCTCAGCCCAACCGACGAGTACTTGCCACTTTGCAACCCCCTACCCATCAAATTATCCTTAAAAACTCTGATCCTCGGATTTTCTGGCAGACTGACTTGAGTCATAATAAAACTCCAGTATTCCCATACAGCTGGCTATGCATGAATTAAGCTCTTTCTCTATTGCAATTCCTCTGTCTTGGTAAATTGGCTCTGTCTAAGCTTTGGACAACAACCCTTCATACAGTAAGTTACACTACAGGATGTGGAACACAAGGTGGTGGGCTCTGGTCCCTGATCAGCTACTCCCTCAAGCGTGTGAGGATCTGAGCTTCCACAGTAACCTGGAGTTTTAGTGGAGCACTCAGTCATTCACTAAAGTTGTGTTTGTTGAGCATGTGCTGAGTACTCACAGAGGCTGTCCTCCAGGACCCCACAGCTTAGTAGCAAAGAGAGACGTGAACAAGAGCAACAGTTGTCATGATTATCAAGTGGGAACAGTCCCCATAGCCTCCTCACTTTCTCAGAATAATAAGACAAGTCTTGCAAAGCCAGCTCCAGAGGTGACACTCTTCCTGTTCTTGTGGCTTCCATTTCTGCGCCCCCAACTCAGAATCTGGGCCCCTCAGCCTTTGCATGGATGCAGGAAGTTGCAGCCAGAAAGAAAGATCACTCTAAGCCCCACGCTTTCCTGGGACTTCTATCACTGCCCTGATGAGGCCGTTATTAGTCATGGTAAGGCCCCCTCACAGATGTTGATGACATTTGTGTTCAACATTTTAGTACTGTTGCAACAATTACTTAAAAGAGGGGGGAAAAAAACAAGAGAAAAAAAAAGAAGAGAGAGCTGAAAATGAAGATGTCTATTTAAAAGAAAAAAATCTCAATTTTTATTCAACCAGAAAAAATTGAGATTTTTGTAACAACAGAAAGTAAGCTGAAAATGTAATGTCCAGGCACTTTATTTCCTGGTACTTTACAGCCCAAAGATATTCATTTTCTGAAATATGCCTATGCCTGTTACTTCCACTCATAAGCCAACTCTAAGAACTTAGGGATTATAACAGAGAGCAAGATAATTTCTATTATGAAAAAGCAAAGAAAAATCCAACATCATGACTTGCTAGCTTGTTTGTGATAGTAAAGATTATTCAGCCATCCCAAGTTCCACATCATGTAATAAAAATGACTGTGAGTTGACACTCGATGGAAACGTATATGTTTAATTAGATTCATTAAATTCAGATTTGGATTCCAATAACAAGGGTCTAGGGGAAACATGCTTATTTTCCATATCTTATTCTTTAAACCAGCCTCATTTAAATGCAAACTCTTTAAAAAATATCTTGGTCATTTTAATATTGAAATTAATATGAAAAACAAGTAATTTTATATAACAATTTCCAGAAAGCCCTTCATACCTGATCTGCTTGTAGCTATGAATGTAAAATAGCATTTTACAATTTCATCAGCTGAATTAGCAGAACAGATTTAAATGCATGCATAATTATTTTACATAGTACACCTGGTAGCTCTGATTTTTCACACTGGAGTTACTTAATTTTCTTCTTTTTTTTTTTTCAATTTAGGATGGGTTTATTAGGATGTAATCCCATCATAAATTGAGGAGCATCTGAATATCACTTTGGGTTTCTAATGTAGATTGCATTTCTCCATATAATTCTAAGTCTAGCCATATAAGCATTTTTTAAAGTTAAGTGCAAAGTATGTTGGAAACATTATACCAATGAAAGAGGAGACTTCAATCTGATGATGTCATATATTCTCAAAGACACCATGGCTTTTCAATGAATTACAAATATGTAGTTTGGAGATTGCAAATGGGCAATTTTCAGATAAAATCCACCCTATATTTTTCTCTTAAAATGCTCTGTGTTTAAATTTAATTAATCGCCAACAGTTTGTAATAGTGGGGTATCAGGTAAACATTAATATTTTAACCTCCTCTGCTTTTATTTGAAGATTTGCTCACTCTTGTTCCTATTGGGCAACAATCAGCCTCAGCTGAGAGTGCACCTTTCTACCCTGCAGGGGCTTCTGAGTTCAGCACGGTCCCTGTGGTTTCCCACACCTCCCACTTCATTTGCTTTTCACTCCGGTATTGGAGTTTATCACCCTAAGAAGATTTTAAAACTTATTGTGCTAGGCTATAATCTGGGCTCATTCAGGACCGAACCCAATGCACACTGTGCCTATATGCTGATTCCTACAGTAATTTATAGCATAGAATGTTTGAAGAAGGTGGAAGTGTTACGAATTTTCTTTTCCACTGATACCAATAAAACCAGAAGCAGAAGCTGCTGCCCAGTTGTTTCTTTCTTTCTTTTTTTCTTTCCTTTTTTTTTTTTTTTTTGAGACGTAGTCTCACTCTGTCCCCCAGGCTGGAGTACAGTGGTGCAATCTCTGCTCACTGCAACCTCTGTCTCCTGGGCTAAGGTGATTCTCCTGCCTCAACCTCCCGAGTACTTGGGATTAGAGGCATGCACCACAACACTCTGCTATTTTTGTATTTTAAGTAGAGAGGGGGTTTCACCATATTGGCCAGGCTGGTCTTGAACTCCTGACCTCAGGTGATCCACCCATATTGGCCTCTCAAAGTGCTGGGATTACAGGTATCAGCCACCGCTGGATTGACTGAGGTCAGAAGTTCAAGACCAGCCCGGCCAACATGGGAAAATCTCATCTCTATAAAAAATGTAGGTGGGACAAGACTGTAATCCCAGCTATTTGGGAGACTGAGACATGAGGAACCTGGGAGGTGGAGGTTGCAGTGAGGCGAGATCACGCCACTGCACTCCAGCCTGGGTGACAGAGAAAGACTCTGTCTCCAAAAAAAAGGAATTGAACTCAAGTGCCTGGAAGCGAGTGTTGTCTAAAGGAAAGGACATTGAAACACTGGGAGTCTTGTGAAACATTATTAAAGTCTCCCTCTGATTGATATTTGTCCAGAGTGTTATTTTAAAACACAAACTGATGTGCCTACCTGGCATTCTATCCAACACAGTTACTGGGTACGATGCATATTTGTCCTACTGTGGGGGCACTCAACATATTTTGAATACTGTTCCTGTGTCTCAGTAATTTCCTACTTCATGGACATCTACATACATTTATTCTGTACCTTTAGTATACTCAGCATAGTGTTAAATCCCTAATGAACTCAATGCCATTCAAGAACTAGTCCCTAGCAGGAAGGTCTCGACCAGGTAACAACCTCTAGATATTGTTTTACACCATCAAATTAGCCTCAAATACCGCTCCCATCATAAACAGCTGCTTCTGAAAAAAAAAAAAAAAAATTATACCTAGTATAATGGTTAAGAATGCAAACTCTGGAGTTAGACTGCCTTGGCTTACATTTCAACATTGAGTCAATGGCTTAATGACTCAATCTCTGTGTCTCAGTTTGTTTTTCTGTAAAATGGGATGACATTAAAACTTACTTCACAGGCTTGGTGGGAGGGTTAGGTCTAATAATACTTGGACATACTGTATCTGTGTCTGGAGCAATAACAAAGAAGCAATAACAGGTCCCACAATATTGTGAGTAAACGGCTAGCAGCATGTGTCTGGTCTGTTTGCAGAATGTAATGCAACCACAGCGAGCACAGAAAGGGAATATTGGAAAACGTGCTGCGTGTAAAACCAAAACGAACTGCAGCAAGATATCAGGAATGGGCCAGTGTGGGCAGGGAGGAGCTGCAGGGAAACCTTTAGCAACAGTCTTTCCTGGCTTTAATTTCTCTTTGTGTTTTTAATTATGATAGACACAGGCTTCCTTCTGGATCAGAGGGAAAAAAAATGGGACTGGTTATCAGCGCAGATTTAGTACGTCCTTGGATCTGAGAGCGTTTGCTGGTCTTTTAAAGCCTCCTTTGGAAGAAGTTCTAGTTCCAGAAACAGAGAAATTAAAGAGAATATGCCATTTTTGTCGAGACAGGGAAGAACAAGAGTTTACCGAGGTCTTTGTGTCCTTTCATGAGTAGACGACTTACTGCGTGTGAAACTTGATCTCTGCAGATGAACTGAAATGGCCAGATAAGGACACATCGCTCTTTCTTAGGGATGCCAACCTCGTGTTAAATAGAAAAAGAAGTGAGATCAATGGAAGCAAAAATATATATATAAGCCTTTTTATTTTCTATTTAGTGTTCTGACCAAAATGAATATAAAATGACAGCTTCTTCCTTGGTGATTACTGAGCATTTGGGTCATTTCCTTCTAACCCATGTCTCCTCTTTATTCCAGAGCCAGATCTGCATTTCTGTTTGAAGCTCTTCAACGGTGGAAGTTGGGAGGCAGGGATTTCTAGCTAGAAGAAATAACATGAACAAAGGTATGGCTACAGACCACCAAGAAGTAAGGAGAGAAACCATCATGGAAGTTAAAGCCTTCATCTCTAACATGTTCCAAGGTTGCATCTCTTTTTTGATAGAAATAAAACAACAGTGACGAAAGCATCAAAGGAAGCCTTCAAAAGGGTTTGATGCATTGGTACTGGAAACATGCCACTTCAGGTTGCAACCCAGGTGACCCGATTTCCTGCCAAATTGAGTACAAGGCCTTCTTCTAGCACAATAACTGCTTCCAAGATGGTTTTGCAGAACTATACAGCTCATTTGATCTTTGCGCTCACCTTGTCTTAATTGTTATCTCTTTTAGCCATGGTACAGAGCACACGGTACGTAGAACAAGGATACGTTGTTGTCCTGCAAATGCAATAGGAAAGTTTACACGTTGTTTTCTGCTTTCACTGATGTGTGAAACACACAGTTCACACATGGAAGGAACACCCAGTCATATCAAAAAGAATGGCAGCCTCTCTCAGAAAACAGATTTAATTTAAATACTGTATATCACAGGTTTCCATTGATAGCAAATCCTTATGTCAGTATCAGCTTTATTAGCTGTCTATAGGTTATTTATTTATTTTTTAGTGGAACTGAAGTGCCACAAACCTAATAATTTATACTGTTCTTCTTTCCACTATGTCTCTTTGGACAGCAAACTCATATTTAGCACTAATTCATCAGCTCCATCTTCTGATGGCCATTTCCCTACGCACTATATACTTACTTTACCAAATGAGTGCCTACTGAAACCATCATTACGCTTTTTGTTAATGGTATATTTGTAAAACAAGTTGTCAAAATCATGTAATCAGTATCCATGATAATTTCTAAAATGAGATAAAATAAAATGTATTGAAAATACAAACTAGGAATTTGTGTTTACTCTGTTAAGGTTCTGGGAGCATTCCTTATTCTAATGGTTAATTCTATGTGTCAACTTGACTGGGTTAAGGGATGCCCAGATAGCTGGTAAAGTTTTAGCCCATAAGCATGAAAGACAGTCTCAATCACCATAAACATGAATGTTGAGATCCCAAAAGAGCAAAATTCTTTAAGTCTAAAATTCCAAAAACCATGATCTGGAAGGATCGAAATTCTGAAAATATAAGTATGGGAAAATAATTTAAGAATTATTGAAAAGGGATTTATTTGCATTTTAAAATGGGATTTATTTAAGAAACATATCAAACCATTACAGAACATTGCATAGACTACACAATAAAACAGGTAATAATAACACATATATTTTTGCGAGCATAAACACTCAGGCATATTAAGGACAGTTACAGTGGTAAGCAGTAATGAGAAGGTGAACCCTATTCATAAAGAAATGTGTACACGTGATTTTCAGGGTTTTAGAATTGAGGAATTTAGGCTTTAAGGATTTTGATCTTAAGGAATTTTGACTTTTTAGGATTTCAACATTTGGGATGATGGTGTTGGAGACTGTATCTTAATTCTCTCTTAATTTTGGGATTATGATTGGCACCGATGTGGAGGAAAAGTTAAATATTAAATTTGAACTTAATCGAACATGGACACTAACAATGGTCACCAAGTCCTGGAACGGGTTGTGTGAGCCCCTTGAGGCACTCATCCAGCGCTGTTTTGGAAAAACCTCTATTTCAATCTATTCCTATATGTTAGTTATTGAAAAACAACAGACAATCCCAAAAACGGGTGGACCTTTTTGTGTTCCTTGAGCCCAGTCACTAAAGGCCCTTGTGACTGGGCCTCTTGTCAAACAACTTGTTACACAGAGAGCTCAGGTCCTAGACTGAGCCGAAGCTTCATGAGACCTCTCCTCGTCTGTGCAAGGACGAGTGTCCGACTCCGGAGCCCAGGCTGTTGCTTCCCAGTCTGGTGGTGAATCCTCCATAGTCTGGTGAGTGTAAATATATACATATTTTCCCTTCTCCCCTTCCCATTGAAATCTGCTTATTAGATCATTTGCTTATTATATCTGCATTGCCATTTATGTGGGATAAAGCTTGTTTACCCTTAAACGTATTGTGTCTGTGGTTTTCCTTTCCCCTTGTCTATTTCCCGTGCAGAAAAACCTAATAGATCTATCTTCACCACTGTGAGTGGGCATAATCTAATCTGCTGAGGGCCTGAATAGAACAAAGAGGCCGAGAAAGGGTGACTTTTCTTTTTTTCTTCTTGAACTGGGACATCTGTTTTATCCCCCTAAAACATTGGAAGTACCGGTTACTGGGACTTCCTACTACAGGATTTATACCAGTGGCCCAGTTCTCAGTCCGTTGGACTTAGATGGAGAGTAACGCCCTGCCCTGCTTCTCAGGCCTTCAGACTCAGACTAAATTATATCACTGATTTCCTGGTTTTTCAGCTTGCAGATGACGCATTCTAGGATTTCTCAACCTCTATAATTGCGTAAGTGAATTCCCATAATAAATATCCTCTTAAATCTATACATCTATGTCACTTATCTGTCTATCCATCTATCATATTAGTTCTGTTTCCCTGAAGAATCATTAATATTTTATTTAATATAAGACTCAGTATCTTATGATGGACACTTTCTTATGTCTTATGTATCTTGTCTTATGACGGATCCTTATGATGGACACTTTCCCTAACACCATCCTTCTGCTTATCCTTCTTTATCTTTACCACACAGAGAGTAAAAATACTTTGCAGATCCTCCTGCAACTAAGCATCATGTGACCCAGTTAAAGCCATTTATGAACATTTTTAGGGAAAGCAGCTCTATTCAAATTAAAAGCAAAGGTTTATGAGAATAAGCCTGTTGGTAGTATCCTCTTTTACCTCCTTGGAATATAAATGTAAATGTGGTGACAGAGCAGCTATTTCATGCCAGTACAACAGGAGTCACCTGCTGAAGCTGGGGAAGACAGAGAGAAGGAGCCTGCACTTTCGAATGCAGCATGAGCCACCACACCACCAACGGCCAGTATCTAGACTTCTTTTTTCATAAAACCACAATTCTTTTATATATTTATAGTATTTAATAAGGACTTATGTTAGCTGGAGTTGAAAACAAAATCTCATGTTACCTCCCCCTCATTGAAAGACTTGGACTTAATTCTCTCAATAAAGCATTTTCTAGGCCGGGTGCGGTGGCTCAAGCCTGTAATCCCAGCACTTTGTGAGACCCAGGGGGGCAGATCACCCAAAGTTGGGAATTTGAGACCAGCCTGACCAACATTAGAGAAACCCCATCACTACCAAAAAAAAAAAAAAAAAAAAAAACACAAAATTAATGGGGCGTGGTGGTGGCACATGCCTGTAGTCCCAGCTACTCAGGAGGCTGAGGCAGGAGAATCACTTGAACCCGGGAGGCAGAGGTGGCGGTGAGTCGAGTTCGCGCCACTGCACTTCACCCTGGGCAACAAGAGGAAAACTCCATCTCAAAAAAAAAAAAAAAAAAAAGGGATTTTCTAAAATCAACACTTTCCTACTTACGCCTCTCCATGGCACCTAGAAAACTCCACTTACCACCAATAAGCACAGATACAGCAGTGTACGGTGGAAAGATAATGAGCTTGAGTCTGGTTGCCACTGGTTCAATCTTGGTTCAGCTGCTCCTAGTTAAAGGCAGATGCAGCGCTTCTCACGATGCAGATAGGGCTCCCTGCCAGATTGTGTGAGCTGCTGTATTTCTCTGTTGTTCTGTGTCTGTGAAGTCATATGCCATGGAGAGATCAAGGATTTAAATGAGAAAACTCCCGTCCACTGAGCATTCAGTCTTGCTCTTCTAATCTTCAGGCAGAAAGTTTTTCCTCCTGCGATTTAGCTCAGAAGATAGGAGCTTCCGTGTGGGAACACATTCCTGGGGAAACTAGCTGGATAGTGCCCACAGCTGTGGCTCTTTGTTTTTTTTTCCTATTCAGAGCATTGTACTGGAAATTAGGGATTATTATACCAGAGCTAATAACACTCTACAGCCGCATGTGAACTGCTAGCCTGTTGGATCTACCTTGCAAATAGTCTACGATTAAGAAATTAAGAAAATACTCATGTGAGTTCAGCTCATCTAAGCTTATGCCAGATGATAGTTTTGAAAAACAGCATTAAATTGTCATGGGCCAATTGTTTCCACAATTTTGTCAAATAACGGTTTTCTATTAGCCTGAGTCAGTAAAAATCTCCTCCTTATAAAAAATGTATGTGATTAATAAAAGATGAGCATTTTAAATTTAGTTCCCCTTGCTCTTCCAAATCCTAATTACAATTATTTCTTGTAATCATGCAAAAATTTTATTTTCAACAAAGTAATCAAAAAGTAAACAAACCAATCTTGTTTACCAATAATACTGACAATACTATTTTTTGCCAGTTGTGGTTTGCAAACATTTAATTTAGATAAATTTTGTCCCAGGTTTTACCAATAATTACATTTGTAAAACAGAATGATATGCCACCTCCTTATCACCTGTTTTAAAGAGTCTCTGCGTATTACCTATCACTTTTTCCAGAAAATATCACGGTTTCCTCATTGATGAGTTAGGAGGTTTGGATGACGGCAAACAGATACCACCCCAGGAACAAAAGCACACATCTTTTGTGTCATCTTTTAAAATTTCTTATTTGTACTAAAAACATAAAGAAAGCCATTAGTATGTATAGAACAAATAGTTTGAGTCTAATAAACTGTCTTCTAAATTATTATTTGATAATTTTTTAAACATTGCAATTGTTTGGTTAGATGCAATGGTACTGTTTTGTCTTTTGATTGTGATGTTATTCACTTTATACAATTCACCCATTTCAAGTGTACAACTCAGTATTTTCACAGAGCTATGCAACCATCACCACAAGCAATTTTCAAACATTTTCATTAACCCCAAAAGAAATTTTATACATGTTAACAGTCACTCCTCCACCCCGAAGCTCTAGGAAATTTACCTCCTGCATTAGTGCACTTTCACACTGCTGATAAAGACATACCTGAGACTGGGCAATTTACAAAGGAAAGAGGTTTATTGGACTTACAGTTCCACATGACTGGGGAGGGTTCACAATCATGGCAAAAGGCAAGGAGCAGCAAGTCATGTCTTACATGGATGGCAGCAGGCAGAAAGAGAGAGCTTGTGCAGGGAAACTCACCCTTATAGAACCATCAGATCTTGTGAGACCCACCCACTATTATGAGAACAGCATAGGAAGGACCTGCCCCCATGATTCAATCACCTTCCACCAGGTCCTTCCCTCAATATGTGGGAATTCAAGATGACATTTGGGTGGGGACACAGTCAAACCATATCACCTTCCAACCCCATAAAGCTCTAGGAAATGACTAATCTACTTTCTGTCTCTACATGTTTACCTATTCTGAACATTTTATGTAAAAGGAATGTATGTAAGTTAACTTTTGTTACTAGCTTCTTTTAATTAACGTAATATTTTTAAGGTTCATCCATGTTGAATCAAAACTTTATTCCTTTTAATGGTTGAATATTATTCTATTATATGGATAAACTACTTTCAAATTATTCACTTATCATTGACATTCGGGTGGTTTCCATTTGGGGCTATTGTTAGTAATGGTGTCATGAACATTAATGCACAGGTTGTTGTGTGGGTGTCCTCATTTCTCTTGGGTGGAATTGCTTGGAGTGGAATTGCTAAGACATAGTGTAACTGTATCCTACATATTTTGAGAAATTGCCAAGCTGTTTCCAAGGTGGCTGCACCACCACTTTACATTTCCACCAGTGATAAATGAGTGCTGAAATGTTTCCACTTCCTCACTAAGCACCTGGCGTTATTTGTGGACTTCACTTCTTTTCCATTGATCTACATGTCTAATGTTATGCAAGTACTATACTGTCTTGATTACTGTAGCTTTGTAGTAAGCTTTGGAGACAAGAAGTGTGAGTCCTCTGACTTTGTTGTTTTTTTTTTTCAGGATTGTTTTTGTCTATTCTGATTCCTTGCATTTCCATATACAATCTTGTGCTGTGTAAGACATGTGGGTCATCAGACTGTGTATAAAAAGGTGGTTCCATAACATTACAATGAAGCTGAAACATTCCTATCACCTAGTCACATTGTAGCCCTTGTAAGTCATAGTACAATGTGCTACTCACATGGTGTTTGTGGTGACGCTAGTGTAAACAAACCTACTGTGCTGCCAGTCATATAAAAGTATACAGCACAGCATAGTGCAGGAATGTCCTACGCCTTCATGTTCACCCACCACTCACTCACTGACTCACCCAGAGCAACTTCCTGTCCTGCAAGCTTCATTCATGCTTTCATTCATGCTAATTGGCCTAGACATTCATTCATGCTAAGTGGCCTAGACCTAGACATTTAAAAAATCTTTTATGCCATATTTTTACTGAACATTTTCTGTATTTAGATACACAAATAATTACCACCATGTTCCAATTGCTACAGTATTCAATACTATTACTATTCAATAGTAACATGCTGTACAGGTTTGTAGCCTGCAAGCTATAGGATATACTATATAGTCTAGGTGTGTAGTGGGCTCTGCCATCCAGGTTTGTGTAAGTACACTCTATGATGTTCACACAATAACAAAATTGCCTAAGGGAGCATTTGTCAGAACATATCTACTTCTTTAAGTGATGCATGGCTGAACATATAGGCATTAGCTTGTTAATTTCTGCAGAGAAATCACCTGGGTTTTGATAGCGATTGTCTTCAGTCTGCAGATCAATCTAGGAAGTATTGCCTTCTTACAATATCAAGTATTTTGATCCATGAGCATGGGATATCTTTGTATTGATTTGTCTTCTATAGTTTCCTTTTTTCTATTTTAATATGTATTAGAATTTGAAAAAGCAAATTTTGAATTTGAAAAGGTAAAAATTGCTACTATAAATTATAGAAAAAAGATTAATAGCATATGTGTCATACGGTGACTTCTTGATGCTCATCTGTAAACCCAAAACAATGTATATATCTGATTTTAGAAAATAGTATTTAGATCACTTTCAGGGTTTTATAATAAAAGAAAATTAGTTTTTAATATTCCAAAATAAACACTTTGTCAGAAAAGGTAGATTTGACTTGGGGTACTGAGTGGTTTTACATCTGCAAAGGTAACTTCATTGTTCATACAAGTGGCTGCTCTTGTGCCCATGCTGGGGGTGTAGGGATGGATGCTGCCCAGGGTACCAGTGGGCTGACTTTGTTACTGGCCGACACAGGTGCCCTGTGCTATTGCCTCAGCTCTTCAGCTCTGAGGACTTCCTTCTTCTTTCCAAAGGAGTTAGTGGAACTAGTCACAGTTGGTTACTAAAAAGCAGAACTAGATCTATAAATAGCTATCCTTCTGCATGAAAATGTCAGTATTCAGGTAAGAACAAAACAAAATGACAAATCAAACATTTTAAACAAAGGATATTTTCATGTTATTAATAAAAATGTTGGGAGGGACTGGATGAGGAGGATGAGAAAATAAGAAGTGGTAGAATTAATATTTATCAAATGCTTACAATAAGCCACGCACCATGCTTAGGCTCTCATAGACGTTTTAATTAATTATCTTATCAATCTTATTGGGGTTTAATTATTTACTCCATTTAATCATCTCAACATATCTTTTAAGTAGATTTATTGGAATGTAATTCATATACAACAAGAATTCATACTCTTAGCGTGCAATTCAGTGGCTACTAGTATATTCAGAGTTGTGCGTCCATCACTGCTGAGCAAGTGGCACCTGCTGCCTAAATTACCAGGAGCAGAAGTCCAAGCCTTCCTGCCCACTGCATCTTGGTATCAGAGTCACCATGGAAAATACAAGTCAGTCAAGCACTGAGTAGACTGTCCTATTCACATAGAAAAGACAGAACAAGATCACCTTCGTTGGTGGTCGTCGGCCTTCTACGACCAGAGATTCCCTCCCAGCAGCTGGGGCAGGGCAGTCAGCCTGCAGGCACCCCTCTGGTGTTGCTCCAGAACCCCAACACCTCCTTTCAAGGGCAGACATAGTAGTGGGGCTGGTTAGGTGCCAGGTGATCTCATGCAGAATCAAGAAATCCACACTGAATCTGAAACTGGGAAAGATTTTCCTGCACAAAGTGTTAAGTCCAGGTTTTGGTACTGGATTTAAGAAATCATTGCCCAGTCCAAAGTCAGGCAGATTTATATCTGATTTTCTTCTAAATGTTTGATAGTTCTGGATCTTACATGCAGGTCTTTGATATATTTTGAATTAATTTTTGTACCTGTATGAAGGAGCAGTCCTACTTTTTTTTTCAATGGGACTAGTATCCCAGGGCCATTTACAGAAAACATTACGTTTTTTTCCACTAAATGGTGTTGAGACCCTTGTTGAAAGTCAATTGATCATAAACTTGAGGATTTATTTCTGGATTTTTAACTTCTGTTCCTTTGATCCAAACAGTGATTCCTATACCAATATCACACTCCCACTTTTTAAAAAATAATTTCTTTATAGTAAATATTGAAATTGAGGATTGTGAATCTTCTAACATTGTTCTTTCTTATCAAGATGTTTTGGTTACTATGAGTTTCTTAAATTTCCACATGAATTTTACAGTCAGCTTATCAGTTACCAAAGAGAAGTCAGCTAGAATTTTGACAGTAATTGTGTTTTGCCTTTAGATTAATTTGAGAGGTATTATCATGTTAATGTTGCTGTTAAGCCTTTCAGTTGCATAGAATCTTTTTCCCATTTTAGATTTTTAAATTTCTTTCACTAATGTTTTTAATTTTCAGAGTATAAGTTTGTACTTTTTAAAATTTATTCATGATTCATTCTTTTTACTGCTACTGTAAATAGAAAACTTTTTCTTAATTTTATTCTCAGATTGCTCATTGCCACAATCTAGAAATACAACTGATTTTTTTGTTTTGTTTTGTTTGTTTGTTTGTGACAGAGTCTTGCTCTGTCATCCAAGCTGGAGTGCAGTGGCACAATGTCGGCTCACTGCAACGTCCACCTCCCAGGTTCAAGTGATTCTCCTTCCTCGGCCTCCTGAGTAGCTGGGCCATGCCGGGCTAATTTTTTGTATTTTTAGTAGAGATGGGGTTTCACCCTGTTGGCCAGGCTGGTCTCAAACTCCTGGCCTTAAGTGATCTGCCTGCCTTCACCTCCCCAAGTGCTGGGATTACAGGCATGAGCCACCGCACCCGACCACTTTAAGGAAAGTTTTAAAATGTATAACTCAATCTACTTAATGAATGTGCACGTGTTTGGAAAACTGTTCTCCTCCTCCCTGACCGGTCCTTTCTTCTCAAATTCTGTCTCTTGGTGAGTTGCCATTCTCTCTGTGCCCACTCAAGAATATTGTTCTTCAGGGTTCTTTTAGCCCTGACAGAGTCAATTCTCATAGCACACCAATGGGCCCCCGAGTAAACTGGCTGTGTAGCTTGTCATGTCCCGAACTTACCATTATGTGAAAAGAGCAATTTTCTTGTTCTTTAAGGCAGTTTGATTTCAAGATTCTATAATTTCTAACTATTTTGTATTTGAAATAACCCTGAACATATGAAAACAGGTATTATTATATTTTCTCATTTGTAGAAAATAAAGGTAAGTGACTTGCAAAATACCACAAAGTCTGAAAGTAGCAGAACTAGGAACTGAATTTAGTTCTACAGATGAAATTAGAAAGGACGTGCTTATGTAAAATGATTGACCATAGTGGAGTCAAACGTGGATTATGTGCTGATAGAATTATCAGGAAAAAACAAACCAACAAACAGCAACGTAACACTCAGATTCCTCCATGACAACAGCTGCCTGGAGTTCAGCCCTGCGTGCATCCAGAGGAAGCATGATCTCTGTAGTCCAACATATTCACTGTTTGTGCACAGTAATCCCATTGTCCTTTCTTATCTTGCATTGATCCTACTGGCATTTGAGTTTACCCCAATTGTGAGCTATTTCATGGCAGCACCTTATGTTTTTATCCCTCACAGTGGCGTTTCCAAACTTAGCTACCCTACAGCGGCTTTCCATTACTCTAGGTGTGGAGATGGCCAGCAAGCCAGACAAGACCAGGCCAAAGCCAAGGCTTGACCAATTCCACCAATAGAAAACATAAAAAGCTGCTTTTTTTTCTTTTTTCTTTTAATTATACTTTAAGTTCTAGGGTACATGTGCACAACGTGCAGGTTTGATACATAGGTATACATGTGCCTTGCTGGTTTCCTGCACCCATTAACTCATCATTTACATTAGGTATTTCTCCTAAAGCTATCCCTCTCCCAGACCCCCACTCCCTAACAGGCCCCAGTGTGTGATGTTCCCCGCCCTTTGTCCAAGTGTTCTTATTGTTCAATTCCCACCTATGAGTGAGAACATGCGGTGTTTGGTTTTCTGTCCTGTGTTAGTTTGCTGAGAATGGTGGTTTCCAAATTCATCTACATCCCTGCAAAGGACATGAACTCATCCTTTTTTATGGCTGCATAATATTCCATGGTATATATGTGCCACATTTTCTTCATCCAGTCTATCACTGATGGACATTTGGATTGGTTCCAAGTCTTTGCTATTGTGAATAGCACCACAACATGCACATGTATATTTACAATAAGCTGCTTTTAAATGCAGACAGTTGATTGCACCCTCAATTCCTTGTTCCACACACCAAAAAGGCAACACTAATAGGAGCCAGTGCAGCTAAGTGGTTTTGTAGTCTGTTGCTCCATTCCAAAGGAGGAAAGGCAAAATGCCTCATGCCACATCAGAATACAGGAACTCATGCTTTCTGGTAGCCTTCCAGGATAGAGAGGGAGGAGAGCAAGGGAGAGTCTCAGAGCAGCTCCACAGGCCTCCCCTCCTCTCATGTTCAAAAGCATCCCGGGGGTTCTTCCCTGACTTAGATCAGGTGTGGTTCACGCTTTGCCTGGGTGGCCATTGTAGATACACAGGATGGCAGAGTTCCTCTACAGGGGGCCTGTTTGCAAACATGGTCTACATTTTGTGAATGTGAAACTATAATAGAGAAAGTCAGAATTTTTCTTTCGTTTTTTCATCCTAACAGAAAATTCAAAGGATATATAATTTTATATTCAATATAAAATTAATAGTTGTCTATCACTTCTATGAACTAACATTTTTCCATACAATTATCTTATGGTAAAAATATTAATATTGAGGTAGTAACATACAGCTTTTCTGATGATATATAATCATTTTTAGCTTTGCTTTTCTGAAAACACATTATACTAATGATGCAAAGCTTTTGTTTCTTAAGAGTTGAATTTGAACGATGCAAGATTTTTCAAGGGTCAAAAGTAACAAATTTTCCCCTTAATATGTTAATTTATGAAGGCAGAGAACAAAGAACATTGATGCGCAATTTAGAGCCATTAGTGTAAGCTGTCAATTATTGAGCCCTACCCAATCTTAACCCCTTCTGCACTGTAATTTGGAGCCTTTGATTTCAGTTCACTGTAGGTCCTGTGCCTCGCCACTAATCTCCACTGCCTAGAGGTGCTCAGAATTTAAACTAAAATATTTGCATAGAAGAGCAACCCAAGTTTCCCTTTGGTAACAAATAGAAATTTGATTTGTCTCCTGGGAATCACCACAGGATGTGGAGCAGTGAGGACCACTCACAAGAACATGTTTTTACAAGTTTTCACCTCATTTGAAAACAGTTCCTTTTTAATTCTCACAAGGTCGCATTTCCCTTCCATGTAAAATCCTTCTAAATTTCAGACCATTTTACTTAAATCAGGGTTTTTCAATCTGAGCATTAGTGACACTGAGCTGGATCATTCTTTCGCGTGTGTCCTGTCCTGTGAAATGCTGAGGTCTGTCAGCATCCCTGGTCTTCACCCACTCGCTGCCAGGAGCAAGTCCTTCCCCAGTCCCTGAACGCTTCCAGCCAAAAATGTCTTCACATTTCCAAATTTTCCCAAGAAGAAACTAACCCCCATTTGAGAACCACTGGGTCAGATGATCAGTGACACACCGTACTCCTGATTTGGTTTTGTTAAGTAACAGAAGATACAGATTTGGGTTGCAGAGAGTGACAATTTTAAAGATATCGCAAAGCTTAGGGACAGAAAATGAGCAATCCTCATTTTCTAAAAAAATTAAAGCAACAAGCCCCTTTGGCTTAGCAACTGGATTACCAAAGAAAAGCTGTCAAGGTTTTTATGGAAATAAGTAGTATTATTACTGAATTGTAAAAAAAGAAAAGGAATATAAAAGCTATCGACATTACTTCCTCAGATTGGGTAGTCCAAAGGTGAAGTGAAAAGGTGGAAATATAATTACGGTGAATGGATTCAAATACTTTAAATTTGGAAACAGAGGTTTGAGGCCATGTTTTTCAAACACAAAAAGGATAAGAATTAGAAGTGAATATATTTCCAATAACATAGAACTGGAAAGACTTCAAAGAGGCTGGACTTTTCTTTTTCTCTTACCACTGTATAATTTTGTGATGGGTAGTCCAGAGATAGTTCAGAGAAACTTAATTGCCATCATTTTTCTAAGGCTCATTCTACCATTGAGCTTCCGTCATTTTCATCACCCACTGTCATCCTTACATTGTCTTTTTACTGCAAGTGGCTTCTGTAACACCTGCCATTACATCAACTTCCTCAGGAATGGGGAAACTAGAAAGGATTAAATGCAACTGAGTCACCATCTTTTTTTTATTAATATTATTGTTATACTTTAAGTTCTAGGGTACATGTACACAACGTGCAGGTTTGTTACATATGTGTACATGTGCCATGTTGGTGTGCTGTACCCATCAATTCATCATTTACATTAGGTATATCTCCTAATGCTATCCCTCCTCCCCTCCCCCCTCCCAACAATAGGCCCCAGTGTGTGATGTTCCCCTTCCTGTCTCCAAGTGAGCTCATTGTTCAGTTCCCACCTATGAGTGAGAACATGCAGTGTTTGGTTTTCTGTTCTTGCGATAGTTTGCTAAGAATGATGGTTTCCAGCTGAATCCATGTCCCTACAAAGGACACGAATTCATCCTTTTTTATGGCTGCATAGTATTCCATGGTGTATATGTGCCACATTTTCTTAATCCAGTCTAAACAGCCTCATCAAAAAGTGGGCAAAGGATATGAACAGACACTTCTCAAAACAGGACATTCATACAGCCAACAGACACATGAAAAAATGCGCATCATCACTCGCTATCAGAGAAATGCAAATCAAAACCACAATGAGATACCATCTCACACCAGTTAGAATGGCAATCATTAAAAAACCAGGAAACAACAGGTGCTGGAGAGGATGTGGAGAAATAGGAACACTTTTACACTGTTGGTGAGTCACCATCTTTTTAAAGAGCTTCCCTGAAAGTTCCATTCAACAACTTCTACTTATATCTTGTTATCCAAAACTATGACCCTTGGCCATCTCTATCTCTAAGAAAGATTGTGAAAAGTAATCATTATTTTTACCCAGGCTCGTGGTTACCTCAACACGTCAGAGTGCTGTTACCTTGACATACAAATGCAATGGATATAGTTCAAGCAATACATAAAAAGATTGAATGTTAAGGATGGAGGAGGAACGTCAGAATTAATTTTAACGTTTCACAAGCATATTATTTATGCACTAGTTACAGGTTTTGACATTTGCTCAATATGTATCTTTATATGCACTTATTTGTTTAACTTCCTTTTATTTGTTTACAAAATAAACTTTATGATACACGATAATGGAAAAATCCTTTTCCCTGATATATGCAATGTATGTGGATATCAAACTGTGTCACTAAGCTGGTGATGCTGCCGTTTCATTGCATGGAATCTCTTCTTCTGCATCGAAGATAAAAGTTGTTGAAAGAAAAATTCAAGGGAGGTTTAGAAAACAGAAATGGAACAGTAGCCAATATGCTCAGAAGGCTGTCATCCAATGAAGAACAGATCCAGTGATGCCGGCAGCTTCCAGAACATTCTTTCTCTCCTTGCTCTGCCTCCAGCTCTTGTTGCAACCTCTGGCCTTGATGAACAACAATGACCCCAGGCCCACCCCCAGTCCAGAGGCACAGCTCTCTACAGTCTTCTTTATACTGTGCCAGCTTCCCACACGATTGGTAAGGCAGGGCTTTTCAACCTCGGCACTGTGGACATGTTGGGCCAGATAGTCCTTTGTTGTGGTGATCCGTCCTGGACACTGCAGGATGTTTAGCAGCATCCTTGTCTTGTGTGTACTAAATGCCATCAGCACATCCCCAATTTTGACCACCAAAAATATCCCCTGGAGGGCAGGGAGAACAAAGCCATCCCCCACTGCAAACCACTGGAATGATGTTATGCCTATAATACATTCTCTATTCTACAATACTCGTTTCAGCTCTACTCCCTTGGCTAAATTCTGGTTAATATAGAAGATAACTAGAAAAGTACAATCAGATGATTCAATAATGTAGAATTTTTGCTGAAGACTTCTTTTTTCTACTTTTAATTTCAGTGGTGTAAGTGCAGGTTTGTTACACAGGTAAACTTGTGTCATGGGGGTTTGTTGTTGTGCAGATTATTTCATCACTCAGGCATTCTGCCTAGTACCCACTGGTTATTTTTCCTGATTGTCTCCTTCCTCCCACCCTCCACCCTCCAATAAGGCTCCATTGTGCATTGTTCTCCTCTATGTGTCCACATGTTCTCATCATTTAGCTCCCAGTTATAAGTGTTCCTGCATAGTTTGCTAAGGATGGTGGCCTCCAGCTCCATCCATGTCTCTGCAAAAGACATAATCTTGTTCTTTTTTATGGCTGCATAATATTCCATGGTGTATATTTACCACATTTTCTTTATCCAATCTGTCATTGACAGGCATTTAGGTTGACTCCATCTCTTTGCTATTGTGCTAGTGCTGCAGTGAATATACCTGTGCATGTATCCTTATAATAGAATGATTTATATTCCTTTGGGTATTTACCCAGTAATAGGATTTCTGGGTTGAATGGTGCTCTTACACATTAAAAACTTCCAAGACTGAGGCTGGGTCTCTATTTTCTAAACAGAAAAATTAGAAAATGTAAAAACATTTTTATACTATCTCCTTGATGTAACAAGGGCTAACGGAAAATTGAAATGGAAATAATTTCTCACCAAGTGATGTAATGTTTTCCCCTGTTGTGCCTAGTGCTGGCTAAAATCAGCTCGTGTTGTCACAGAGCCATACCTCTCTGCTTGGGAAGCACTCATGTATGCTAACTAAACGATAGGAAGCCCAGTTAGAGGATGTGAATTATCCAAGATTTGGGTAGAGAAAGAACACGTGTCATTAATTTTTACATTTTCTAAATTTCTGATTTCTCTATATTCACGATCATCCCAACATATGTCATCCTCTTTCAAGACTGCCCAGGCATTCAGGCATCCACAATTCTTAGACCCTAGAATACAAGCTATGTGGCTCTATGCAGCTAGAGTACCTGTGTTTGGAAATGAGATACATTCCCAGTACTCTGCAAGGTAACAGATTGACGTTGGTTTATCAAATAGTTATGGTACCTAGCCTTGTGCAGTATAACACCTAATCGTCAATTTGCTTAAAGGGTCAAACACAGCAACAAAAAATCTAAGAAAACCCTTATTCTTCATCAAATAGAAAGTATGTATGAAGTTTACTTCGAATTCAAAAAAATACGCACGTTGCCCTTTTTTTCCTGTGTGTATTTATAATTGCATTTATCCACTAAGAAGACCCTATCCTCAATCTGACTCTGTCTTTTTGCTAACATACAGCATCATTTCTATTCCTGGGCATATAATTGGAACTGAAGAAAAACATAGTTCTTTGAGTTCAAAAATCACTACATTGCTTTATTTCTGTCCATAGAGAAGTCAATACATTTTCCAGTCCAACTTGATTTTCTTTTCACTATGTTGCTAAATAGATTTCCATGATTTTATTTGGAGTTACAAGGAAACACAGGAAACATTAAATGGAAACATGCCGAGATCACGTAGCCAGATACTCTGACAGTCTTGGACTTTGTGGACCTCATTTGCATGTGCAACTCAGATTAGTTTAATGAGAAATAATTTCACACAGCCGCAAGTGAACACAGCCTCAAGTCAAACTCAGGAAGTTGTACAGAGGCTGATACTTCAGTGGTGAGTGGAAAGACATCCATCTGTCTTAGATGAATAACGCCCTTAATATGCCTGGAGGCTCTGCTCTTTGTGCCTCATGATCGATTAAGCAAGTTCATTCTTCCATGCGTGTAGGCTCGGACGTGAAGTCTATGTCAAATGTAGCAAGAGCTGGTCTCTGCGGCCTTGAGTTGGGAGGACTGCTAAAAACACTCAGAACCAACAGCCAGTGGCCGGCCGGGCTATGCTTGCAGCACACAGACCACTCCTGTGAAGCAATTCTATGCAACTCAAATCCCAAACCGAAAGCCAAATCTGAAAGTTTTAACTGACCTCTGCAGGCAGCATTTTATCTAATGGCCTATTGCTTCTCCGCTTTGCCCATTTAGTGCTGACTTGGGCAATGTTAACAATGAAAATAGTTGCTTACGTGAATTCAAAACCTGGAAGCATTCACATTCAATGCCATATATCTGGTATCTCTCCGAAAAACTATGATACCTGGCAGTTCTCAAACCATGCATCTGCCTAGTGACAAACAGGGAGAAAAAAAAGACAGCTTCTGCATCTATAGGGTGTGAAATCTGTAGTTCCCACAGTCCTTCCCACCATCTTGATCTGGCCGTTATTTTTACCAATATGGACCTAGCAAGCATATGAGTTTATGACTCTTACTTCTGTCTATATCTCATTAGAGCATAGTTTTATACTTATCCATTTTATTTGAGCCCAGTGATATATTCAATGGCATCTTATACAAACCCCTCTTTCAAAAAATGACTTAAGGATGTCCATACCTGTTTGAGCAACTGTTCTTCATGGTTAAGGGCAGGCGCTGTGAAGTCAGATTGTTTGGTTTTTTGTCCTACCACTGATGCTTACAAGCTGTATGACTGGGACAAGCCTCTGCTTCTCCAAGCCTCAGTTTTCCTCTTCTGCACAATAGAGGTACTAATGTTTCTCTCCTCATAGAGTGACTGTTAGGAATAAATTAGAGAGCTCAGGCAAAGCACTTAGCATGCTGCTTTGTATAAAGGAAATCTCAGTGTTTGCTGTTACTGGTGCTGCTGTTATCACTGCTGATGCTGTTAATTATTTTCTCAGCAGAGACATATTATTTTCTCAGCAGGTGTTATGTCAGGCACTGCCCACCGCTTCTTCATTCTAACCTGGTCTCCCTCCTACAGCCAAAGTGATGCTTTAACCACAAATCAGATGGAAATCTTGGTGTCTTCCTCCGAAGTATGGCATCCTCAGGCATCTTCTTCTCTGTCCAGCCTCCTCCTTCTGTGTGATATCTCATCTTCCAGCTCCAACTGAGGTAGGAGACTGGCAGGACTTCTTTTCTGGTCACAACCCTGCTGACCAAAAGAGGATCTGGTACAGATGGGATGAAGTGAAGAAACTGGCTGAAACCAGCAGATGGTGCTGAAAACAATCCCTAGCTGCCATCACTCCATAACTGTGATTTAACATAAGACACTCCCATCGGTGCTGTGACAGTTTACAAATGACATGGCAACAATCAGGAAGTCACCACCCCTTTCCATGACAGTGACCTGGAAGTTATCACCCTTTTCTAGAAAGTTTGAAGTAACCCACCTTCAATTTGCATTAACCACCCCATAATTTGCATATAATTGAAAGTAGGTCTAAGTGGGCATGAATACAGTTGCCAATAGCCCATAGGCTGCTGACTCTGGGCGCACTGACTATGAGTGAGCCCTGCTCCACAAGGAACAGTACCATTCAATAAACAATTGCTGTCTAACACCATTAGCTCACCCTTGAATTATTTCCTGGGCAAAGCCAAGAACCCTCTCATGCTAAGCCCCAATTTTGGGGCCCACGTGTCCTGCATCACTGTCACAAGGATTTTCTTCAGTCCCCTGTCTTTCCCATGGTCTTTCTTGCTGCAGGCCCTTTAGATGTGCTTTCCCCTCTTTCTGGAACTCCTGTCTCTGCCATCTGCATCTTCTTATCTTCTACTTGCTGATTCACCATAGTGGGATCAATAGTCAGTTTCTTATGGAAGAATTCTCCAACCTCCTTAACAGGGACACATTCTTTCATCATGAACTTTTAAGATTTTTTTTTTTAATTTTAAGTTTGTATGGGTACATAGTAGACATATGTATTTATAGGGCACATGAGATATTTTGGTACAGGCATACAATGTATAATAATCACATCAGGGTAAATGGGGTCTCCATCCGCTCAAGCATTTAACATTTCTTTGTGTTAGGAACATTCCAATTATACTTTTACTTGCTTTAAAATGAGCTTTTAAGACTTGCTCTTTCATGATTTACATTTGTTAGTGTCATTATTGAGTATCCTCCAATGCATTGCATGCCCCAGGAGGAAATGTTTCTCTGTCTAGCCCAGAATTTGGAACCCCACCAGTGAGCAATAAATATTTGAATGAATAATTAATAATGAATTAATAAGACTACAGCAGACTCACATTTAAATACTCTACTTAAACTCACAGTAAATACAATTCTGTAATAAATCCTATGTGAAGCAAATCACCTACCTTGAAATTCAAGGGTAACACTGATTTCAGAACACCGGATTTAGTAATAATGAGGTCCCTTCAAAATGCCAATATTTGGGGAAACATAAAAAGTGATCCTTGTGATAGCTGGGGTTGTTTGGCTGAAAATAACTTTCTATTTCTTGGGCTGCTGAGGAGGGCTTAAATCCCAGGAATTATCTCTGTTGTGTACAGAAGATGAACAAACATATACAACATAAGAGTCTCTGAGAAAATAAAGAGAATTCTGTTTTCTCCTTCCTCCTACAAAATGTGTTCCAGTATTTGGAAGTCTAAAGGAAACACTGAAACCCCAGAGATGTGAAAAGACTCTGCAATTCACATTCGGAATTCCTCGTTAATTGATCTTACTCAGATGAAAATGACTCCTCTCTTACTTACAAGATTTTTACAGCACACATTTCATATGATAACAGGCATATGATAAACTCCGTTAACGTTCTACGGTATATTCATTCTTCTCTTCTTTATTAAGGTGAGTAACTCATATTCTATTAAAAAGCAGGAATCTAGCTGGGTGTGGTAGCTCTTGCCTGTAATCCCTGCATTTTGAGAGGCTGAGACAAGGCAGATAACTTGAAGCCAGGAGTTCAAAATCAGCTTGGGCACCATGGTGAAACCCTGTCTCTACAAAAAATACAAAAATTAGCTGGATGTGATGGTGTGTTCCTGTAGTCCCAGTTACTCAAGAGGCTCAGGTAGAAGGATTGTTTGAGCCTGGGAGGTCCAAGCTGCAGTGAGCTGAGATCCTGATACTGCACTCCAGCCTGGGTGACAGAGTGAGACCCTGTCCCTGCCCCAAACCCCCCCAAAAACAGGAATCTTTCAATTTTGACTAATAATTACTAACTATACATCTCCAGTGGAGATGGGGCTTCCTGAAAAGATTCATGACACTGATACCTGGGAGACCTAATTGGTGTTACCCTTCCATATTACCTTTGTTTTGCATGGAATTAGGTTGTAATGGCTGGAGAGGCAGCACACATCTTAAAAACCATGAGGAAAAAATGTCTATGCAAGACATCTAGACATCCTGCATAGACATCTTATCTTCTACTTGTTGATTCACCATGGTGAGACCAATAGTCAGTTTCTTATGGAAGAATTCTCCAACCTTCTTAACAGGGACACATTGTTTCATCATTGCAGAATTTTGTGTAAGAGAACTATCACCTCTCTTTATGGAATTCTTATGGATTTTTTTCTCATTACTTGCAGTAAACATAACCCCAATCAATAGAAAATCATAAAACTTCTCACAGTTTGGCATACATGATAGTTAGTGAGGCACATTCCCATTTGTTCTTCCAGATATGGACAAAAACTATGATGTGTTCACCTGTATATCCTTATGGTGTCTTGTTTATAGTACGCTATTTTATTTTGAAACCTAACCCCTGAGGTGATGGTATTGAGAGGTAGGTCGGCCTTTGGGAAGTGATTGGGTCACAAGGACTCTGTCCTCATGAACTGAATTAGTGACCTTATTAAAGAGGCTGAGGGAACTTGAGGGGTGTTGGTCTCACCCCTTCTGCTATGTGAGGACACAGAACAATTGTGCCGTCTTTGAAGCAGACAAAGGGCCTTTACCAGACACCGAGTCTGTTGTTGCCTTGATCTTGAACTTCCCAGTTTCCAGAACTGTGAGCAATAAATCCATGCTGTTTATAAATCACACAGTCTAAGGTATTTTGTTATAACAGCCCAAACTGACTAAGGTACCCAATTATGCCATTTTTGTCATTTTTACATCTGGTTCTATCGATTTTTTAGCATCTTGGATAAGAGCTATTTTTTTCCTGCTTCTTTTCATGACTGGTAATTTTGAATTGGATGATAGAAATTTTAAATCTTATAC
The DNA here is from genome assembly GCF_002776525.5 of Piliocolobus tephrosceles. Lineage (NCBI taxonomy): Eukaryota > Metazoa > Chordata > Mammalia > Primates > Cercopithecidae > Piliocolobus > Piliocolobus tephrosceles. Next base: position 124,372,306 of record NC_045443.1, on the reverse strand, counting down.
TATGGGATGATGGATATTTTTATATCCCCATAAATATTCTCTAGTGTGTTCTGAAACATAGTTTTTTTACTTAGAATAAGTTTGGTTTCTCAAGCCTTGCTTTTAAAGTTTGTTAATGTGAGTTTAAATTATATTTTAGGCTGATGAAAATTCATCCTCCTACAGGGTAAGCATCACTAATCTGAAAATCTGAAATCCTCTAAATGCTCCAAATCTGAAAATTTTCGAGTGCCACATGACACCACAAGTCATATTATTTATTTTCACTGTATTAATGGCATGTCATGTTTTTTCATTGTTAAGTACTTGTATGTGAATAAGTATAAGAAAATATTTGGGCCAGGCATGGTGGCATATGCTTGTAATCCCAGCACTTTGGGAGGCCGAGGGAGGAGGATCACTTGAGCTCAGGAGTTCAAGACCAGCTCGGGCAACGTAGTGAGATCTTATTCTACTAAAAATGAAAAAAAGTAATAATCAGGCATGTTGGTGCATGCATATAGTCCTGAATACTCAAGAGGCTGAGGCAGGAGGGTGGCTTGAGCCTGGGACATTGAAGCTTTAGTGAGAAGTGATTGTACCACTCCTTCTCAGCCTGGGTAAGAGACGAAGACCCTGTCTCCCAGGGAGGGGTGCGGGGGGAGAGAGAGAGAGAATAACTGCATATCGGTAGCATACAAATTCAGAATCAGGAATGATAGCTTTGGCAAACATTTGCAGATTGCCCACGTAGGTTGCTGAGATAGTGACACCTTGGCTTTCTGACAGTTCAATGTACACAAACTTTTTTCATGCACAGAACTATTAAACTATTGTATAAAATTACCTTCAGGTTATGTGTATAAGATGTATATGAGACATTAATAAATTTTGTGTTTAGACTTTGATCTCATCCCCAGAATGGCTCATTTTATATATAAATGCAAACATAAACTTTGAAAAAATTTCCAAAATCCAAAACACTGTGGTCCCAAGTGTTTCAGATAAGGTATACTCAACCTGTACCAAGGGAATAGCTTTCTGAGGACTCTATCTGATTTCCCAACTCTTGAAAGGCACTTAAATGTTTGACTAGTTGGAGCAAAATCTAATCTGAAGCCTGTATGACTGCAGGCCTTATGAGTATAATTCTGCATACTTCTCTCTAGGCACCACTCCCTGGACTCAGATGGTTTGCAGATTGGAACTCAGACGAAGACTCCAAGGGGCTCCTCTTCAGGTGTCCACAAAATTCTTCCATGTAGCTCCCTCCACTCTGTTGCTTTTTCTCACAGCTAATGGCTATCTTGGCTTACCTAAGCTGTGTTCCCTCAACTCAGTGAAACCATAGCCATTCTGTTTTATGCTGCCACCTACATAATCTCCAAATAGCTGGAGTAATTACAGGGTTTGCTTGTTCCTCTCTCTGAGATCAGTGTCTTGCACTAACTGTTATCCCACACCGGGAAATCAGTTTTTCATTTGTTTGTGTTTTTCTTGTTGTTTTGAATCAGAATGTTAAATTCAGTCACAATTACTCCTTTGCGCCCAAAGAAATGTACCTTTTGGCAATTATTTTAGAGAAGTACTTACAGTGATCAGTATTCTGGTATCCACAAGAATACTAAAAATTATTCCAAGAATTTAACTTGGCAAGTATTTAGAAACAAACATTGTGTGCCAGTCACTATACCTGACTCTGATCTTTAAAAAATGAATAAAGTCCTATCTCTACCCTCATGGCAGTCACAGTCTTCCTAGAGAGAAAACAAACATCTCAAATGCAAAGCGATAGGTGTCATACCAGAGACATATGAAGAACATAGTAAGAACAGATCTATTTGCACAAATACAGAATTTACACAGCAGCTACCAAAAAAAAAACCAAACACACACACACACACACACACACACACACACACACACACACACACACTTGACTCACTGGATTTATGCCAGAAGAAGGCTTGCTTATTATCATCCTGGTTAGCCCAACATTTATGGAGATTCTAAATACTTGGACAGGAATAATATATGTGCACCTCAAATACTATAACACTTTTTTTGTTGTTGTTAAATTGAGATAGAATCTCACTCTGTTGCTTGGGCTGGAGTGCAGTGGTGCGATCTCAGCTCACTGCAGCCTCTGCCTACTGGGTTCAAGTGATTCTTCTGCCTCAGCCTCCCAAGTAGCTGGGATTACAAACACCCACCATGTCACCTGGCTAATTTTTGTATTTTTAGTAGAGACAGGGTTTCACCATGTTGGCCAGGCTGGTCTTGAACGCCTGACCTCAAGTGATCCGCCTGCCTAGGCCTCCAAAGTGCTGGGATTACAGGCATGAGCTACCACACTCAGCCTATTATAATTATTATTTATTATAAATGTTCACTGGTGTTTGGGAACTTTCTAATACTGATTGTTTCATTGAAGAAAGATGAGTGAAAATTTCAAAATTTTTATTTTCTTTCCCCCAAACTGCTGCAGCCTGAAACAAGCAGTATTTCAGGAAAACCCAGTTCCCACCTGGAGGACAATGAAGATCTTTCCACAAAATTTAGTCAACAAACATTTACTGAGTACGCACTGTGTTCTTGGCACAATCATCACTGGAAAATAAAACACAAAGAAAATGATCATTTTGTCATTTTGATCATTTGTCCACATAGACAGTCGGGAAATTTATGCCAACTTACAACACTATTCTCAGAGCAACATCTATTTACTGCACCCCTTCAGTAAGTCATATATGTGCAGAAACCTTGAAACCTTGATTAGTACCCCTGGAATTGCACAGAAAAGAGATACTGGCCTTTCCCTTCAAACATACATACACCGAAGGCTCTGGGCTAACAGGCCAAGACCAGAAGTGTTAAAGGAGGCTGGATCCCATCACCCAGAAGACTTACTATTCAGAATTTCAGATGGCCCCAGCCTGAATTTTTATGGGCATCCTAGTGAGTGGGCTCCAAGATGAAACCCCTTCTCTGGGCCTCAGTTTCTCTCTTCTCGTTTGTGCTTTGATCTCTGTTCTAAAATCCTGCCTTTTATAGGGATAGCTGGAGCATGTGGGAAGATGGTGTCTTAAATATTTCCTGTAGATTGTCCATTTCAACTCCAACTGAACCACTGTTCTCAAAAAAGCACCCGGAGAGGCGGCAAGCAGCTGTGTCCTGAAATGTTCAAGGACAGCCAAAAATGCTTTGGAATCTTGATCAAGACATCTGGTGAAGACATCTCTAACATAAAATCTAATTTGAGATGAAATATAGCTGTATGTAAATAAAATGTATCCTATGTAAGCACAACAAAGTCCACTAACTATAATTTAATGACCTATATGTTTTAAATGTTTCAACTAAAAGATGATTTACAATTACATAAACTAAAATATTAACTTAAAAAATAATTTTGTATTTAGGAAACCTAGATATAAAGAATAATAAAAATAATAAACAAGTAGAATTAAAAAAATAAAATATAGCTGAATACAAATTTGTTATACAAAAATCAATAGCATAACAGTATCATAATAATTATAAAAAGGACCTAAAAATGCAAATGGGAAAAAAATCTCTAAAGTGACAAATTTTATGTAATATCTAGGAAAAATGAACAAAATCTTCAGTCTTTCCTTTTCAGTGTAACTGTCCATAGTGATGAAGTCTCAGACCTGAATTCTAACTCTTGAGGTAAGTCTCTATTTCCTGATGCTCGCTACCATATCTCTTCCTTGCCCTGGATTAGCAGAGAATGGAAAGCAAAATGCTCTCTGTAAAATTACAAAATGATTAAAATTGGGTATATAAACTTTGAAATGATTAGTAAGGGACACTTGCAATATTATGTACTGTCAAAATTTTGGCAGTTTACACAATCAGAGGTAAATGACATACTGATCATATTTTCTAATTTAATTTGGATTTGTAATTCTAGTTTTTAACTCTAATCAATTGCTACATGAAATCTAAAATATTATAAAAATCAGAAGATTTTCTGCAATTTTTTATATTATTATAAAGGAAATATAAAATCATAATAGAAACTACCAAAATTGAGAACAAAAGAAAATATCAAGTGATAGATAATTTTTGTGTGTACATGCATGTGAGTCTATATGTTTTTATGCACACCAATGTAATAAAATTTTAAAAAAGAAAAGGAAATATTTATTGGCTCTGATGAAATGAGCACATTGACTGATGTGCCCCATTGCTTTGCAGCATATGTCACCACCAGGAGATAAGCTCTGAACATTTATTGTTTCATCGTGGCTCTTTGAGTTCAGGGAATTATTTATTTTCTTTTCTTTTGAACTGACCTTGATTTTGTAATTCTGAAGATAGTAAAAATCATCTTATGTCTTACAAGGTATGTGACTGCATCACACTTTCATCATTTTTTAGACTGTATTATGAAAACATAAAGGACTAAATCAAGCACATTTTGCCTAAGCACCATTTTGTGTTGGATGCAGCTACATTGCCACATCTATCCATCATTGGCCGTCTCTGGATAACCATTAAGTCGGTATCAGACAGCTTGGAGGTTGTGCTGCTGTAACAATTGTAAAATTTGGTGACTTAACAAAATAAAACTTTTTTTTCCCTTGTTCCTGCCAGTCTGATGTCATTGAGTGTTTTTTGTCTAGGCACGACCTTTTAATTTGGGCTGCATGTTTTTTACAAAAAGCTGGTACACTATATTATAGTCATCTGCTTTCATCAATCCATGTGAATGAAAAAGGAGAACTATTACATTTTGTTATTAAACAGTCTTTTATGAAAAATATGCACAAGTATTATCATATACTCTCACTTCAGTGCAAGAAAGACTTGGAAATACAATTTCCTGTGAACCCAGAAAGAGGAGAAAAAATAGGACACGGAAAGCTCACTGCAGTGTCTACGTGATGAGTTCGCCCCACAGATACACACATTGTTTCCCAACAGGTCTGTCATATTTTTAACATCTCCTCAAGGTTAATAATGTTGGTCTGTAACCATCACGTAGGAATTTTTTGAAATCAAGATTATTTTTAATATGCTCTTTTCCTTTGGCATAACAAGCTGTAGAGATAAAGCTGGAAGTCCCTGAAGCTTCCTTTACTAACAAGCTGAAGAAACTTTATAAATATGAAGGTCCCAGACAGAAGGCTGATCGGATGATCTCCCTGGTCTAACTTTGCTTGAAGGCTGTCTTACACCTGGATTTTCCAGTTATATGTGTCAATTTACATTTTAGTATTTTAAAACTTAAAAAGACATGGGTATTTTAATAATATTATATCTTCAATCCATGAACACGGACGGGTGTCTGTCAGTGCTTACAACAGTGATCTACGGATTTAATGCAGTCTCAATTCCAATGCATTTTTTACATGTAAAGTAATTTTATTTTTGTTTAACCTTCAGCTTGTCAACTTCTTTCCTTGTGCAGCATTTGTCTTGTTTGGATACTTACCTAAATCCATATTAGAAATGTAGTGCATATTACTTAGCGATTCCGCCTTGAGTCTGTAGCCACATGACTAAGATGTTTTGAATAAAGGCCTATCTGTATGCCAGATAAAACTTTAGGAACTCTTACTGTCCATTCTTTCACAGAAATTCTACCTCTATCCTGATGTAATTAGGTTGATTAAGAAAATTAAAGGCTATGGGCCATGGGCTTTCATAAACATGACAAAAGGAAAAATTTTTCCGACTACTAATATGCAATAAGAAATCTTTCTTTCAAGTACCAAATCAATTTCTTCAACTGTATAATGTATTCTATCTAATTTGATAGTTTTCAGATATAATCCATTAACAATAAAATATCATAAAATTATGACTATGAAAACAGAGTAAATGGAATAATTCAAATAATGAGTAAAATAAAACAACATTTATTATGGAATTTGTCATCAGTATATAATTATATATTTAAATTTTTCTATACATACATAAGATCACAGCCAAGAAGGTTAAGTATAATTTCAAATTTTCAGTGAGTTGGGCTATTTTATCAAATTTGAAAATATTCACTCTTACTACTTATTTCAAACAGTTATCTACACATTTGTTTAGACAATAATATTTAAGGGCCTTTTCTTCTTCAGGATAATAAAAAAATTAAATGATGCGTTGAAGATTCTACTAAAGAAAATTTACTTTTTGAAAATGGCTTCTGCACTGAAGATTTGTAAGAATTTTTCTAGTTAATTTCAGATCTTTCCAGGACCTCTCTGTTCAAAGAAATGCCATCTTTGTAATAATCTATGTGAATACTTTACAAATCAAAAATTAATCCACAAGACTGTGTTACCATAATCACTAATTTTAACAAGTCCCCCAAATAATTTCTATATCAGTTTTCTTGATTATAAAATGTCAGTAATATGGACACACTCTTACTATAACAGTCTATCTAGTTACATCAGTTTCCCATCAACCCACTAAAGTCATTTAATAATTATATTGGCCATTTCCACTGACTGGAGGGAGGCTCTTCCACTAAGAGCTCCCTTGGTTTCCTCTGCCTCGTTTTCCTCACCAGACTTAGTTCATCTGCAATGTGAAGAATCACCTCTTGTACTTGACCACCTTGAAGGTGATCTTCTAATTTCTTAACATCTGGTTCCACTTTACCTATAGTCAGCTTCTCCTTTATAATCTGTTCTGTATACTTTCTAGATGCTGCATGTTTAGGAATTTACTCAAGAACATCAGTAATCTTTCTATACCATACTCTTGGCCTCTTACATTTTAGCAGACTGACTCTAGTTGCTTCACTCCTGTGGACTCCCACAAGTCCTAGTGGTCTTCTTCAGCACACCCGACATGACAGTGCCCCAGTGCATTTTTCACAGAATCAGTTAAAAAAATTCCTAAAATTCAAATGGGACCACAAAAGATTCAAAGAGCCAAAGCAATCTCGAGTAAGAAGAACAAAGCTGGAGGCATCACCCTTTCTGTTAGGAAAATCGGACATCCACATGCAGAAAAATGAAATCGGACCGTATTAAACATGAGGTACAAAAATAAATTCAAAATGTATTAAATGTAAGAATTAAGTATTAAATGTAAGACTGAAACAAAATAACTATAAGAAAACAGAGAGGAAAGTCGTCTTGATTTTGGTCTGGGTAAAGATGTTTTGGATGTCACAGCAAAAGCACAGACTGAAAAAGTAAAACAGACGAGTAGGATTGCATCAGACTGAAATGCTTCAATAGAGCAAAGGGAGCAATCAACAGATTGAGAAGGCAATCTATGGAGAGGAAAAAATATTTGCAAACTATACATCTGGTAAAGAGTTAATATCAAAATATATAAGAAACTCAAACAACTTAATAGCAAAAAAAAAAAAAAAAAACCGAAATTTAAAAATGAGCAAAGGACCTAAATAAACATTTCTGAAAAGATATATACGCACGACCAACAGACATAGGAAAGGTGCTCAACATCACTCATCATGGGGACATGCTCATAAAACCACAATGTGATGCCACCCACAACGGTTAAAATGGCTACTATCAAAAAGACAAAAGATAATTGCGGGCAGGGATATGGAGAAAAGGAAATTCGTGTATGCTGTTCACAGGAATGTAAATCGGTACAGCCATTATGGAAAACAGCATGAATCTTCTCCTCCTTAAAAACAGGACTACTAGATGACCCAGCAGTGTCTCTGCTGGGTAGATATCCAGTGAAACTGAAATTGGTATCTTGAAGATATATCTATATTTCCATGTTTGTTCCAGCATTATGCACAAAATCCAAGATATAGAAAACAGTATCTGTTAACAGCAGAACAGATGAAGAAAATGTGACAAACACAAACCCACACACACGTGTGTATCTATCAATGTGTATACATACACATACACATGCACAGACACCACACACGTATACAATCATGCTCCATATATGCCATTTCAGTCAATGACTAACCACATACACAGCAGTGCTCCCATAAGGTTATAATGGAGCTAAAAATTTGTAAGACCTAGTGATGTAGCTGTAGTAACATCATAGCACACCTTTTTTCTATATAAATTTAGCATAGCCTGGCAGGGCATGGTGGCTCACACCTGTAATCCCAGCACTTTGGGAGGCCGAGGTGGGCAGATCATCTGAGGGTGGGAGTTCGAGATCAGCCTGGCCGACATGGTGAAACCCTGTCTTTACTAAAAAACACAAAAATTAGCTAGGCATGGTGGTGCATGCCTGTAATTCCAGCTACTTGGGAAGCTGAGGCAGTTGAATGGCTTGAACCCAGGAGGCGGAGGTTGCAATGAGCTGAGATTGCACCATTGCACTCCAGCCTGGGCAACGAGAGAAACTCCATCTCAAAAAAAAAAAAAAAAAAAAATTAGCGTAGCTGAAGAGTACAGTGTTGTACAGTCATGTCCTAGACCTTCACATTTACTCACTCACTGACACACCCAGAGCAACTTGTAGTCCTGCAAGATCCATTAATGGAAAGTGCCCTAAGGGTACCATTTTAAAATCTTTTATAGTGTATTTTTACTGTGTGTTTAAAATGTTTACATACATTCAGATACACAAATATTAACCATTGTACTACAATTGCCTACAGCATTCAGTAGAGCAACATGCTGTACAGATTTATAGCCCACTATAAGTGTGTAGTAGGCTATGCCATGTAGGTTTGTGTAAGTGCACTCTGTGATGTTTGCACAAGGATGAAATTGCCTAAGGACACACTTCTCAAAACGATCCCCATTAACAATGATGCATGACTGTATATGTGTGTATATACATACACATATGAATTCATAATATATATGTGATGAAATATAATGTGTGTGTGTGTGTATATATATATATATATAAAATGGAATGTTATGTAACCTTTAAAAAGAAGAGAATCTTGTCATTTGCAACAATATGCATAAACCTGGACAATAATGTTAACAACACACTGTTTCTGAAACCATCTATAAAATTTCTGCTCTCCCCTCCAGTAAAATAAGCCAGACATGAAATGACAAACGCTGTGTGACCTCACTTGTACATGGAATCTGAAATAGTCAAACTCATAAAAGCAGACAGGTTGCCAGGGGCTGATAATGGATGAAATAGGAAATGTTGGCCAAAGGGGAAAGACGTGAAGCTGTAAGATAAACACCTTCCAGAGATCTGCTATGTGGCGATGTAACTAGAGTTGATGGTAGTATATTGCATATGTGAAATTTGCAAGAAAGTAGATCTTAAGTGTTCTCACAACACACACACACACATACACACACGAAAGTTCATTATATAAATAAAACGATAGATGTGTTAATTATAGTGATTATTTCATAATGTATTTGTACATCAAAATATCAAGTTGCAAAATTTACACTATGTTTGTTTGTATCAAGTGGCTCACTTTAATTATATATTTAAATATACATATACACAAATTTTTGAGACAGATTCTCACTCTGTCACCCCGGCTGGAGTGCAGTGGTGCAATCTCAGCTCACTGCAACCTCCACTTCCTGGGTTCAAGCGATCCTCCTGCCTCAGCCTCCCAAGTAGCTGAGATTACAGGTGCCTGCCACCACACTCAGCTAATCTAAATATATAAATTTTATTTGCCAGTTATATCTTAGTAAAGCTGGAAAAACTTTTCTGGGTAATAGAGGCCTGTAGTCAATGTAATTATAAATCTTTGTAATAAAGCACAATAATGTGGCATAAACCTTTGGTTTTTACTAAAATATATATATAGTTTCAGTACAGCAGAGGACTTTAGAAGCTCTCATTTCCTGTGTAGGGAAACCGAGGTCCAGCAATGTGACCTGGCCTGACCAGAAACTCACACATCCTACCCCATGAATTGCAATCTAATATTATTGCTAGTACTTCATGATAGTCTTGAACTCTGCTGAGCACATACTGGGAGAAATTCAGGGAGAGTGAACTTAGCATTCCCTGTGTTCATAGTATTTGATACTCCACTTAAAATGTATTTGAGATTTGGAGTCTCTGACAGTGACTGCTTCCCACAACAAGTGAGCTGTGCTGAAGGGGAGGAAGTAGAAATTTTCTAGGTATTTTCAGAAGCATACTGCATTAGTAACATTGTCATATTCTGCCTCCACTTCCAATGGTAAAATTCAGCAAGCTTAGATGTCACTCTGTTTTAACCTAGAGTCTTTCTGGAACAAAGGAACTATATGATGCATATGGGGTTTAGAGAAGGGAGTAATGAGGCAAAAACAACTGATTTAAGTCATTTAGCTGAAAGTGAAAATATATTATTTCAGACATTAAGTCTCTAGACCTTTCCCTGGTGCCCAGAATTCATGTTTTCACAGTTGGAAAGATAAAAAAAAAGAGAGAGAAATAGGACATTTATCTTAAGATTTTTCAGAACAGACACAAACTAGGCAAATATTGTGGTTGTCTCAATTTACTTTGCTAAAATATTCATCCAAATTTAATGAGTTTGTCTCCTGTGTATCTTTGAATGTAGCTGTATCACCATGAGGGCTTTGGCATTCTGATTAGAAAATTAGTCATCCCAGATTTAAACATGGCCCTTTTAAAAGCTCCTCATCCCACCAGCCTGTATCACCATGCTAATAGTCACACTACTTTCTAGCATTTCCTTTGATGCCAATTTCAAATGTATTCTCATCTTTATAATAATTATGTGCTTCATGCAAAGTCTCCAATACTGAAGTGTTTTTATTTTTCAACTTCAGCCCATGACTGCATCTTCAACATGAGTTCTGCCTTTGAACATGTACTTAAAATACTCTGGCTGGGCATGGCAGCTCATGCCTGGATTCCCAGCAGTTTGGAAGTCTGAAGCAGGAGCATTGCTTGAGCCTAGGAGTTCGAGACCAGCCTGGGCAAAAGAGTGAGATCCCTGTCTCTTAAAAAGTAAAACTTAGCCAGGTATGGTGGCTTGTGCCTGTAGTGCCAGCTACTTAGGAAGCTGAGATGGGAGAATCACTTGAGGCCATGAGGTCGAGGCTGCAGTGAAGTGAGCCATGATCACACCACTGCAACACTCCAGCCTGGGTGACCACATCTCTAAAAACAACAACAAAATTCTTTTCATTGCTATTCATTTCAGTTGTTTCTGTGGAACTTGAATATTTTCTACACTTCAAGTAACAAATCATGACTGTGTGTGTACAAATAAATACAAATATACGTATACATACACATGCACACAAACACATAAATAGGAGAAGCTTGAAGAGGCAGAAACACACAGTAGAAAGGCTTAAGCATGTTTACACTGTCTTTCCTGCATCCTTCAGCCGTGAATGGGCATTGGTTGCAGGCATGTGAAAGAGCTCTGACTCTCAGTATCTCCCAGTCCTGTTTATCCACCCAATAGGCCTTCAAATATAAAGGGGGCTTCATTTATTGCTTAATTTTTCAAAAAGATGATTATGATAACATGGTACAATTGAAAAACTACAGTCTTTTTATAAATATGCTGCTATAAACACGCAGTTTAGAGGTCTAAAAATATTATAGCTGTCCCCAAAGTAAAACTCTATGGCTGATTACTTCATTTCAAAAAATTGTTAAAAATAATGTGTTTTTAAAAGTGTTTTTAGGGTTTCCAGTCTACACAGCAGTAGCTGAGGAGTTGCTGATATCCTACTTTCCCTAACTACGAGAATAATGCGAATAAGCCAATATGACAATGATTTAAATGCATGGAGTGCTTAATTTGTGACAAAGTATGCACATGAATTGTCTAATTAAATAAATACTGAAAATAGTCCTGAAAGACACATATTTTATCCCTATTTTAAAAATTTGAAAACTGAGGCAACCCGTTAAGTGCCATAAATGCTGTCCTATGTTATAAAACCCTGATATTGATTCAGATGATCTGAGATTGGTAAGAGTAATTGCCCCTCTGATGTCTCCAGTTGGACACTTTCTACTCCATTGGTGTTAATGCCGTGTACCATGTTTTACAAGCATATGTTATGTAAACATTATACAACCCAATCAAGTATGGTAGAAAACCCCAGTAGGGTAGCATATTACGTTTACACAAGTTTAAAATATACCTTATTTACCTTATCTTAGATCTACACAGTATCTATTCCCCTCCATCAACAAACTAGAAATTTCAAGGGAGAATTGAGTAAGTACTTATTTACCTGGGTGTTATGTTTTTTGGTCATGTGGGCAATTCAATATTTTGTTTCTATATAGTTGTCCTTGTAGTAATCCTAGACATGGTTACTGTGGGCAAAAAGTAATACTCACAACTCCTTCCTTATTTTGAAATTTCTGGAATTCTCTGCTAAAGTCAGAGCCATCAGTTCTTTTATACAGCGAATTTGTCTTCTTCTTTGAGTGCATTTCTTTCGGTAACACTTAACATTCACATTGGCAAGTCAACGGCAGATATAAAGAGCTGGTTTGATGATGTGGTCATGATGTAGGTAATTAAGCAAGAGAGAAAATAAATAGGAAATGTAGTCATTGCCTTTGATGAGACAATAACTATGTAAACTAAACTCACTAATTCCTCAAGAACAATAATCATACACAACTACTGAGCTTTTTAGAGGATGAATTTTTTCTTTTTATTTGAGATATATCAAAATTGTTTTTATGAAATAACCAGTCATTGTAGTCATAATGCCAGATGTAATATGAAAAAAAAACTTTATTGTGTTATACTCCTATACTTTTGAAGATTGTTTATTATAGAAGTTAATCTGACTTACCTTGACCAAATAAATTGTATACACTGTCTAAAGTATATTCACATGTGTGTCATGTTATTTATTGTCCTTACTCTGAGCGATCGTGAAGCTTACCCCTTTTTGCATGCTTTTCTTCCATTTGGGTTCAACAAACATTTTTACTATCATGTATCTGGAAACTTATGGATAGAAACAAAAAAATGGTCATCACATACTTAATGTTAGAGATTACACACTTTAATACTTAGATGTTTGTCACAGGGTATGAAGTTTCAGTAAGAATGAATATATTTTGGAGCTCTAATTGTAGCATGGTGACTATAATGAACAATACTGTATGGTATTGTATATTTGAAGGTTGCTAAGAGAGGAGACCTTTAATGTTTTCAACACATACACACACACAAGTAACTATGTGAGGTCTATATGTTAATTAGCTTGACTATTGTAATCATTTCACAATGATCATTGCATATCAAAACACCACATTGTATGCCTTAAACATATAAAATTTGTATTTGTTAATTATGCCTCAATGAATCTTGGAAAAATAAATGAAATAAATCTTATTTGGTTACAAAAAAGCAACCATGTAAAATAGGTACCATTAGAACTTTCTGTTAAAAGTAAACTTGATACTAATGAATAGCGTATATACCCCAAAGTGCTCAAAGCACAAGTATTCAGATGCATTTAATGCAAAGGACTAAGCTAAATATGTCAGATTGAATTTTAAAACTATATGCTGCTTATAAGATGTATACATTTCAAATTAGAACACAGAAAATATGAAAGTCAAAGAATGAAAAAATATACAGCACAAAATTCAAATATATAGCTATATTAATATCTGATCAGGTAGTAAATTAAGAAATATTATTATAATTAGAAAATCACTTTTCATAATGAGAAAGCATCAATTCACCAGAAAAAATAGTTATTCTCAACTTCTATGTGCCCAGTAGTGTAGCCTCAACATAAATAAAAGGAGAAACAGGCAATAGAGTTCAGTGCACTGGAAGATATAACAATTCAAAACTTATATGCATCTACTAACATAACCTCAAAATATGTAAAGCAAAAATTAACAGAAATAAAATATATATAAGCAGTTACACACTTGTAGATTACACACTTATATGCCCTTTTCTTGGGGAAGTAACAGCGTTCACACACCTCAAAGGTGACTGCTTTGGGATTTGAGATGAGTTTGATAAAAAACCAGATGTGTCCTAACCACCATTTGCCTCCTTCTGCCCAGGCTTCCCTTCCTGGTTCTTTAATCTTCACCTACTTCTGTATTTGGTTTTCTCCATGTTAACTTCATGGTTTTGAGGAATGAATTAGTGGTGCTTTATCTTTGTAATTCCACAAACACATGCATGATACCTGCACATCATAAGTATTCAACAAATATTTGAGGAGTAAACAGCACTAGTGTTTCATGCCAATAATCTGTTGTGATGAGGGAATCAGCATTTTTGGTTTTAAGCATTCCAGGTATGGTCTTTTGGTAAAAATTCTCACTCTTATTTTATAGTGAGATGGAATATACCACACTTGGGGAGAGATGTTTGGGCACTCTTGGCTTGTATGACTGCAAAGCCTTGAATAGTTAATTACTTCTTTTGCACTCATTATTTTCCAAAAAAAAAAAAAAAATGTATATTTAACTTAAATAACCCCTGTTCTCCTTCATTTTGCCATCCATCATTTCTAAGGGGTTCTTGAGCATTTTGAATGATTTCAATGTACATATAGAAGAAAGGAAAATTACTACTTTCCGACCCAAACTGCGCGTATGCGTGTGTATGTGTCTGTGTGCGTGTGTAAGAAATACATCCAGTTTCATACATGAATTGCCAGTCTGAATATTGGCATTTTAATCTTTTCAGATGTCTGGTCAATACATTGCTCACTAAATAACTCTGCACTAGTTAAGTCATCCCCAGTAATGGTTTCTTTATAAGAAAATAATGAATATTACAAACTATTTGTTCTGACAAATAAGTTCTTCCGTGTATCATATTCGATTGGCAATTTTATGCAAACGTGTATTTATATGGCCAGTCTACAGCATTTCACATTACTGAGAAACATACAATAATTCTTTACGATATAATAATTTTCATTTTTCAAGAACTGAGTGATACTTGAAAGAGAATGCACAATTACATTGAATATGGTTTGCCATTAATACATTCTGAAATCCTTCAGTAGAGAATAATAGATATTCAAATTTAAGCAAGCAGCTCATACACACTACAAAGCTATTTTCAGAAAGATTAATAAGATTTGCACTTCCATCAACAAAAAAGATATAAAACAAGATAAGCGCATATTGAAGGATTCTTCTAATATTCTCCTGTGAACAAACATGAGAATATCAGAAGAATCATATATAGCCAATTTCATTAACTTATTCATTTCAGACATTAAAAAGTTTTTTAAAAGAATGGGATTTTAGGTGGTATAACTAAGTAGCAATAAACATTTTTTCTTTTCATACAGACTTTTAGAATGTGACTACAGTCAATCAAATTTTTAGCAGGTAATTTATGATGGTCAGTTATATTCAGATTCTGTCCAAATTGATATTATTGAAACAAACAAAATGTACAAATATTACAATGGAAAAAATTATCACAAGCTGCAAGACTTCGTAGAATGAAATTTTAGGCATTGATTACGGAATTGGGTGCAGTTTTATGCTATGTGAGAAGCAAATACTTTTTGTCTTTAAGCATTGATAATAGTAACAGAGTTTCCATTTATTAAATAGATGTGATGTATTAAGAACTCAGATATTTTACCCCTAATGTATAATCTTTGTGACAACTCTATGAGATAACTTTATTCCTATTGTAATAATGTGGAAATTGAGCTTCAAAGAGCCTGCCATTTGCCCCTGGTTATGCAGGAGGCCCTTAAATGACCTGAATTTTGACAAACACAAACACACACACACACGTGTGTATCTATCAATGTGTATACATACACATACACACACACAGACACCACACACATATACAATCATGCTTCACATATGCCATTTCAGTCAATGACTAACCACATATACAGCCGTGCTCCCATAAGATTATAATGGAGCTAAAAATATGGTGTCACCTAGTGATGTAGCTGTAGTAACATCATAGCATACCTTTTTTTAATATAAATTTAGCATAGCCTGGTAGGGCACGGTGGCTCATGCCTGTAATCCCACTTTGGGAGGCCAAGGTGGGCAGATCACAAGATCAGGAGATCGAGACCATCATGGCTAATATGGTGAAATCCCATCTCCACTAAAAAATACAAAAAAAAAAAACAAAAATTAGCTGGGTGTCGTGGTGGGCGCCTGTAGTCCCAGCTACTCGGGAGGCTGAAGCTGGAGAATGGTGTGAACCCGGGAGGTGGTGCTTGCAGTGAGCTGAGATTGCACCACTGCACTCCAGCCTGGGTGACAGAAGGAGACTCTGTCTCAAAAAAAAAAAAAAAAAAGTCCTAAATTTTTACTTGGGTCTCATTTAATCTGAAACAACTTTCCTCTTGATATGCCCATCTGGCTAGCTTTCTTCAGGTCCCTGCTCAACTATCACTTTATTAAAGAAGACATTTAATGAAAAATATGTAAAGGAATTTGCGACTATTTTCAACCTACATTGTCTGGCCCAGCGGGTGTGTATGTATCTTTATGTTTGCTGTCTGTGTCGTGAACTTGATTGTCAGCTCCGCAGGGGGTGAGGCTTTGTTTTGTTCACTTCTCTGTCCCCAGCATGCAGAAGAAAACATGGACTATGCTTTCCAATCATGCATGAGGAATGAAAGGGTGGGGGAATGAATGCATTCAAGATATTGTGCTCTTACATCCTTTGTGAAATTTTCGGCAGGTCTCCGTAAGTTCTCTAACTATTAGGTGAAAAATTGTACAATGGGTCACGATGACCCTTGTCAAAAAAAACCTCCCCCACCTCAGTTTCTTTACGTGTAAAATAGAGATAAAGACTTACCTTATAAAAGTTGTTATAGGGCTTAAAGATACTTTACTAGATGTCAGCAATTTGTTAAATATAAAGCATCATGGAAATTCTAGTGTGTTTACTCTTCTTGTTCACTTTTAAAATAAGATGATCATTCCTGGCTCTGGTGCAAAACTAACAAAAATGGTAAATCACTGTCACAGACAAGTATATACTGGCCACTTCTTAGCATGAGTAATGAGACTGTCCTGCAGTAATTGTTTTATTTGTCCACATTGATTGCATGCCAGGTACAGCTGAGCTTCCAGTAATTGTCCTTTTTGCTAGATACCTTCTGTTTGCTTCCCTGGTCTGCTCTCCATCCTTCTCCATCCTGCCCTGTTCTTTAGAGTGCAAGGAAGCTGACCTCTTTGGACTCTGAGCTTCCTCGTTTGCTGCCTTCTAGTTGTGTTCAGCCAATGGAAGAATTTTGGAGCTCAGAAGCAAGAGAAGTCAAAGTATTTTTTTCTCTCCACTTCGTCCCTGCCAGGTCACAGCTTGGAGGTGTCTGCCTTCCTCCGCCAAGGCCACAGCCCCCAGTGAGGTTCTTACTGTGTTCCAGGAATGTATTTTTCCTCTTGCCCTTTCAGTTTTGAGCAGTAACTCCTTCCCACGTTTGGTAGTTCTTGCATGTTTCATCATATCTTGTTGCTTCCCCTGATTCTGCCAACACCTGTTTAAGGAGTTCTTGCACATTAAAATTTCTGCTTCCCCATTTGAGTGTGACCCACAGTCCCTTTCAAGATCCTTACAGATACATTGTATGTATGACAATTAAGCTGGCACTTGCATATTTCTTACTTCATACCACAGAGTTGTAGATGTTTAGGTACTTTGGAAAAGATGGATTTTGTAGATGAGGACACTAAGGCCCATGGATGGTAATTTGTCTAAAGTCACACAGCACATAAGTAGAATATCTGGGATGTGACCTGAGACAATTTGGCTTCAATAGCAGCAGTTTGCTACTTTTAAAATCTTAAATGAGGGCCGCTCAGGCTAGTGACTTTTCCAATTACAAAGCCAGTGGTGTTTATTACATGATTTACTATTCATTAATCACCATTCACTGTGAGAAGTGCTTATTCGAAGTCATTAACTGAGCTCTCCAGTCACCCAGTGATCCTTAATTTACAGAAAAGTTTGGTTTTTTGTGCCCCAGCTAATTTGTGCTTGTTAATGTATAGTGTGCAGCATCTTACTCTTTCATAGAGACAATGCAAAACCAGGAAGAAGCAGGGATAATTTACACATAATCAAAGATGATTACACATCTTTTCTTTCTTTTCAAATTCATGATGAAATAAATTTTCACAGCCATTTTTACACCTAAGTTTTCTTACATTTCAACATAAAGGCAGCAGAAATAAAGGTTGGTAAGCGTGGTGTACTGAAAGCCAACTCATATCAGCTTAGCAGAGTCAGTTAACAAGAATTTTATGAGCTTACTGTTAAGTACAACCACTATTAAAAAACATAAAACCAAATAATGCTCCAATTCCTGCAACTATTCACCAAAAAAGTGCTCTTGCAATGAACGGTGCTGAAGTTGAAAAGGAGTTTCAGTGTAATGAATATAAGGTATATAAATGTTAAACATAGTGTAGAAGTACATCACTTATCCTGTTTAATGACAATAAATGTAATGGGAAGAACAAACTTGAGATGTAATCCCGTTAGAAAAGAAACTCTTTTTGGGGGGTGGGAAGAGGGAGAGAATCAGGAAAAATAACTAATAGATACTAGGCTTAATACCTGAATGATGACGAATCCAGGTTCCTTATTTTGGTCATCACAGGTGCACTTTATTCAGGGAAAGTCCATTCTGTTTGACTATAAGTTTTGGTATGGTGCCATATATCTGGGCTACATTTGCTGGTTTCAGCTGTATCGGGGTAAAAACCCAAAGACTAAACATGAGGAATATGGAGTTGTTGCATCACTTGTCCTTCAGCTTAGTGAGGCACTTACAGAGGCACACCCTGGACAATACCATTTTGTATTCGATAACTTTTTCACCAGTATTGCACTTCTTGATAAGCTCAGTTCAATGGGAAATTGGGCAACAGGTATAGTGAGAAAGGATCACATCGATAAAGCTCCAATGAAATTAGATGTAGCTCTAAAGAAAAAAGAAAGAGGCATATTCCATGATCAAATTGATGGCAAAGGCAGCCTTGTCTGCAGATGGAATGATAACAGTGTTGTCACTGTTGCCTCATCTGGTGCTGGAATCCATCCCCTGTGTCTTGTCAATCGTTTTTCCCAGAAACTGAAAAAGAAGACCCAAGTTCAGCAGCCAAACACGATCAAACTGTATAACCAGTGCATGGGGAGCGTAGACAGCGCTGATGAAAACGTTGGTAAGTATTGAGCATTAATCCGTGGAAAGGAATGGCATCAAGCCCTCTTCTGTTCTGTTTTGAGTTGCTCTTACAAAACGCTTGACCATTGTATAAAACGTATGATGAGAAGCCAGTGGATTTTCTAGAGTTTCACTGATGTCTGGTATGCCATAATCTGGAGACCCATGGTCACCCTCCAGAACCTGGCCGAAAACGAATTCATACATCTCTCATTGAGTTTGCTTACGAGAGGTTGCAACTTAGAAAACTTGTCCATTGGATCCAAATTTGCATTGTCGCAACATTCAAGTTAGAAAATATAGTTTCAAAGCGGTCACATCTCATGGTAGCACTAACCAGTATATTACATGCATCTTCTTTTTTCCCAAAACATATGCCTGCTACAAACTGAGATGTAATCACTCAGAAAAATAACTTCTAGGAAACATTTTAATTCAGAGCTCATTAAGCCATGATATGCACCTTTACTTTGAGCATGTAAGTTGGAGTACCTGACAATGAGTTCAATGATCTCGTCATCAAGAAAACGTTCAAGAATTTCTGAGGGAGTTTTCATTTCGGTGAAGAAATCTTTTGGTGGCTCTAACTCTAGCTATGAAATCTGCAGTTAGGTCAGCTTTTTTTTCCATTTGCAAACAATTTTTGTCACTTTCCTTCTCCTTGATGGTGGAGGTTGCTGCACAGTTGAGGTAGATAGAACTTAGGCGGGAGAGTCATCTTTAGGTGCGTATGAGGGATCATCTGAGTCAGACTCAGCATCAGAGCCACCTTGAATAAGATATGCAATTGTGTGCAACAAAGAACCTGGCAGATTATTTATTATTCCACCTTCTTCATCTCCTGAGTCCTCAACAGAAACAGGTGCTGCAACATTTTCAGGTTGTTGTTTACATGAAATAACTGACCTTTTAGAGACAGATGACAGCATAGACTCAAGTGCTGTAGTGATACAGCAACCTGAGTTCAAGGCACCTTGGGACTAACACAGAAATAAAGGTACTATTAGTCCTAGTGGCAGTGATTTTGACTAGCGTTCTAAAAATGGAACATGAAAAATGTCAAACCCATAACTAATGCAACAATAATAATTTCGGTATTTTCTTTTTATGGCACAATAGTGTAACTAGTAGAGAAGTAATAAAATAAATTACTAGTACAGGATGTAATGCAGTGAAGTTATATGTACCTGTCTTTGGATACTTCCTCAAAAATGTTTCCAAAACTAACTTCCCTTTTTGACAACCTCCCAGCACACCAGTATCTGCAGCAGTGACTAAGGCTGTGCACCTTGGGATAACATGTACCCTCTGGAGGCAGACGTGTGAAAAATCAAACCTTGGTGATGACCTTGAGGAGTAGCATATAAATAACCCCCACATGCTTAGCGCTCCAATAATGGAACAACAGGATAAATTAGGTAAGGTATAATTTAAAAGTCGGCAATTTTCCTAGTATTTTTCTGTGGTAACTCATTGAAAGGTGGTCCTTTCACACGGCTCTGCAGCTTTAGTTTTGCCATAAATAAAGTAACGGCTGGCTGATTTATCCATCTCTGTACCTCCCTGTCCTTCTACCTTATTAATTTTATACAAAAGTAGCTTTGTTATTTGTGGCCTTTCACAAAAGTTTTAGGATCAGCTTGTCATTTGACCCTTTGCCAAGAATTCAGAATCACCATTTTGTCCATTCCCAGCATACACAGTGACACACAACCTTTCCCATTTTTATTAGAAGAGAACTGAATCTATATATCACATGGGAAGAACTGACATTTTTATGATGTTGAACCATCCAATTTATAAGCACGATATACTTTCTGTTTATTTAGGTCTTCTATTGTTTCTCTAATAAAGTAGTGGTAAAGCTTTCTGTGTAGACCTGTCCCAAATTTTACTTCAAAGATTTATTCCTAAGTATTTGATGCATTTGCATCTTTGTGTTCTTTAATTTCCCAAGTGTCTGTTCTTAAAATATAGAAATTTAATTTCATTTTTGTGTATGAATATTAACCAAAAATCTTGCATATGGTTTTTTTGTTTTATTTATTTATTTATTTATTTATTTTGAGATGAAGTCTCACTCTGTTGCCCAGGCTGGAGTGTAGTGGCATCGTCTTGGCTCACTGCAACCTCCACCTCCTAGGCTCTAGCACTTTTCCTGCCTCAGCTTCCTGAGTAGCTGAGACTACAGATGGGCACCACCAAGTCTGGCTAATTTTTGTATTTTTGGTAGAGATGGGGTTTCACCATGTTGGACAGGCTGGTCTCAAACTCCTGGCCTCAAATGATCTGCCTGCCTTGGCCTCCCAAAGTGCTGGGATTCCAGGCCTGAGCCACTGTGCCCTGCCTTGCCTAAGTTTTAATATTTTATCTATATATACATCTGTTAATAATGACAATATAATGTTTAAATTTTCATTTCTGATAATGTTTACTTGGTTGGTGAATGTTTCCAACATTTAAATGAAGCAGTAATAAATATCCCACTTGTAATAGCTCCAATCTTAAAAGAATATTTTTTTACATTTCATTATTCAAAGTGTGATGTTTGGTTGGGCTTTTTTTTTTTAACATTTTCTCTAATAAATACATTTTCTAATTATTAGAATATCTTAGTGAGTATATTTTAAGTATCAAATCATTTCTGTGAATGGTTTTCTAATATTTTGGGTTCAAGGGCTTTTCTTGTGTTCCTCAGTGAAAAAAAGTAGTGACTATTCTCTAGAATTAACTAGCACTCTGTCACCCAGGCTGGAGTGCAGTCACACGATTTCTACTCACTGCAACCTCCACCTCCTGGGCTGAAATGATTCTCCTGCCTCAACCTCCCAAGTAGCTGGGATTGCAGGCACCCACCACCATGCCAGGCTAGTTTTTGTATTTTTAGTAGAGATGGGGTTTCACTATGTTGCCCAGGCTGGTTTCGAACTCCTGACCTCAAGTCAGTCTTTCAAAGTTCTGAGATTACAGGTGTGACTCACTACGACAAGCTTATGATATTTTATTTTGCATTTCTTGGTTAAAAATTGCCTTAATTAATTTTTTTTCTTAATAAAACATTTTGTGTAGAGCACCAACTAAAATTGAGTTAATAGGACTTCTGAGATGGCAACATGAGGAGTTCCACGGAGGAAGAAAGAGCACTGTGGGTGAAAACTATTTACAAAGCAGCTGTGGAGAATCTCTGGCAATTGTCTTAACAGCATACAGCAAAGGAAGAAACATTTGTTCTAGAAAGCCTACCAAATGGCCAGAGTCTGAGGCACTCAAGACATGATCCACCTCCTTTCCCTGAGTTCAGCAGATGGAAGCTCAACTCCAGAGATATGGAAGAAAAAAGATAGAGCTCTCCCTTTCCTCAGCTCCCAACTGAGGAATATTATCTTATTGGGAGGTACAGGTCACCAACATTTCATATCTCCTCTAATTCCGAGTTGAGGCTTAATTGCTAGTGAGTACAACTGAGAGGTCAGAGGATCATTTCCTCAGCCTGGCCTTCCCTCTTAAGATAAAAGCTTTATCCCAGGCATTTCAGGCTGACTTGAAGGGCATGCCCCAGATGACCTGAAGGATTCTGGCAATGCTGGGAGAGACAAGTCTATAAAACCACAGACTGTACCCAGTACCTGTAGTGGTAGCTCAGAGATTGCGCCAAGGGAGAATGGAAGTGTATAAGAACAGAGAGCCCTAAGTCCCCAAAAGAACTGAGTGTATTTGAAAAAGAATGTGGGGAAGTTCAGATCTAAGGGCTTGAAAACAATGAAAATGTTGGTGGTATACAAATAATAAACTGGTAATTCCTCGTGATTAAGAAGAACATGCTAAAACATAAACCAATCAGTTTACTTATGAGAACCAGATAATGTGACTGCTGTGAATAATATGAGGTCAAAGAAAACCTCAAACAATGTCCTCAAAATCTACACTTTGCCCAAATGTAATTGTATCAGACTGTGGGGCAATATATAATCCAGGACATTCTTGAAAACAACAGCATAATCAGCCAGCAATTAGTAGAGCCTAATAATTGGATGTGAGTCAAATGAGGCAGACAGATTAACAGAGAGATCAAGGAAAGAAACATTCAAAGAGAACCTTGTTTAAACAACAGTAATCCAATGCTTACCCTGTCCATGTCCAAGGCTGTGTCCTCTGAGGAATGAGCACAAGAGCCTTCTCTGCAGAAAGTAGACTTTACGAAATAGGTTAGGCCATACCTAAATAGGCAAACAATAAGTAAAACAAGTCCCAGAGAGGGGAGAGGAAAATCTGTTTCAAGATTGACTACATATATTCTTTAAAATGTCCAGTTTTTCACAACTAAGACAAATGATGTGACATCTGAAACAAGAAAGTGTGACTCATACATGGGGGAAAGGGAGGCAACAAAAACTTCCCATGAAAGGATCCAGATGTCAGATTTAACAGACAGATTTAAATATGTTCAAACCATTAGGTATTTGTCCTAATGCATGCAGGACTTAAAACCTAGATGACGGGTTGATAGATGCAGCTAACCACCATGGCATGTATACTTATGTAATAAACCTGCACGTTCTGCACATGTATCCCAGAACTTAAAAAAAAAAGATAAAATGAAAATAAAACCAAAAGGAAATACATACAAACAAATAAACAATGGTAACAATGCCACATGATTTCAAAAAGAAGATAGAAGTTACAAAAAAGAACCAAATGAAAATTCTGGATTTGGAAAGAACAATGTTTAAATGAAAAATTCACTAGAGAGGCTCAACAGTAAATGCGAACTGGAAGAAGAAAGAATCTGTGAACTTGATAATAGATCAACAAAGCTTATACAATCTGAATAACAAAAGAAAAAGGAATGAATAGAAGTAACTAGAACCTAAAAGACATGTGAGCTGCTATTGGACACCAGCATATGCACAATGGGTGTACTAGAAACAGAGAAGTGATAAAGAAAAACAAACAAATATATATTTGAAGAAATAATGGTGGAAAATCTCCCCAATTTGCTGAAAAACACTAATCTACACATCAAAGGAGCTCAACAAACTGGAAGTGGAATAAATACAAAGATATCTACAGCCAGCAACATCATGGCAAAAACACTAAAACCTTAAGACAATAAGACCATCTTGAAGGTAAAATGACAACCAGTTGCTGCACACAGGTAACCCCAAGAAGATTAGTGAATGATGTCTCACAAAAAGCAATGAAAGCTAGAAGAAAATGACATATTTTAAGTATGAAAACAAACTCACAAACACTGTCAATGAAAAAGTCTTCTATCCAACAGAACTAATTTTCAAAAATCAAACAAAGTAGAGGTATTACAAAACAACTGAAAACTCAGATAATTTATTGCTGGCCACAGAACATAATCCAACTTCCCAGGAACAAACTAACAGCACTGGTTAAGATGATTATGTAATTATAAAAGACAGTATGAAAGGATATGTATTCTCCTTTTGTCTCTTAACTAATTTAAAGTATAATTGTATACAAAATAAATTGTATAAAACACTGTGTGTGGGCCGGGCGCGGTGGCTCAAGCCTGTAATCCCAGCACTTTGTTAGGCCGAGACGGGCGGATCATGAGGTCAGGAGATGGAGACCATCCTGGCTAATACAGTGAAACCCCGTCTCTACTAAAAAATACAAAAAACTAGCCGGGCAACGAGGCGGGCGCCTGTAGTCCCAGCTACTCGGGAGGCTGAGACAGGAGAATGGCCTGAACCCGGGAGGCAGAGCTTGCAGTGAGCTGAGAGCCGGCCACAGCACTCCAGCCTGGGCCGCAGAGCAAGACTCCGTCTCAAAAAAAAAAAAAAAAAAAAAAAAACACTGTGTGTGTATATCTATTCATCCATCATGTAATCTAGCTATTCATCTATCTAACCTCTTTAATCTATTGATCTATCTAACCATCTATTCATCTAGCTTTTCACTTATCTCTTATCTGTCCTCCATCTATTTAATGTATCTACTTATCTATTAATCTATCTACCATCCATACATCTAATGTTATAATATATAGTTAGGCCAATAATATATACAATATATGGAAAAGGAATATATTTGCAAATGTCAGCACAAAGGTCGTGGGTGACCAAACTCACACTTTCCATTTACAAACTTACTGCAAAGCTGAAGTGATCAAAGCAGTGTGATATTGACACAAAGATAGGCATATAGACCAACAGGATGGAACTGAGATGTGATAAATAAACACGTGCATATATAGCCAATTGAGTTTTGAGCAGCAAATAGACAACCACAGTGATTTTTAAACTAAATTAATTGTCAACACTTAAGGCTGAGGTGGGCAGATCACCTGAGGCCAGGAGTTCGAGAACAGCCTGGCCAACATGGTGAAACCCCATCTCTACTAAAAATACAAAAATTGGCCAGGTGTGATGGCACACGCCTGTAATCCCAGCTACTTGGGAGGCTGAGACAGGCGAATTGCTTGAACCCAGGAGGTGGAGGTTGCAGTGAGTCAAGATCGTGGCACTTTGCTCCAACCTGTGTGACAAAGCAAGACTCTGTCATAAATAAATAAATAAATAAATAAATAAATAAATAAATAAATAAATAATAAAATTTATCTGGTTTCCCTAAAAATTTGGAAAATTCATAAACACCAGGCCACATTCCTGCATACAAAGACTTGGTTGGGGTGAGTGATGGTTCTATCCACCGAAGTTGGGTCACGCTCACTCAGTTCACCACAGTTCCCAACTGACCTGCTACATTTGCATCTTCTCTATGGCTCATGTTGGTGTTTTTGATGATGGCCCCTGGAAAAAATAATTGCACCAATAATAATTTAATTGCACGTGTTACAAGTCCTTAAATAGGAATTCTGAGAGTAGTTTATTGTAACAGGAGTCTCTTACCTAGTTTCAGGACACCATTCTCTGAGAATTCCACTAAGCCTTTTAGTCAGAGTTAACTGACAGGAAGAGACAGTTAACACTTACTCATTCTTAGCGTGCTTTACAAATTGAAATAATACTCGATAACAATTCATTTTCACTTCATGATGTGTATGTTATGAGTAATATGTCAAAAGAATTGTGGGAAAAGGAGCTGTGCACATCGTCACTATTTTGGGAGTTAAAAAGCTGTTGAAAAGTATATCTATGGCTAATAAGGATGTAAATTCTGGTATCTTGACTTCAAGCAAGATACTGAGACATAATATTCGGTTACTAAAATGCTATAAGGCAAATGTTTCCAGGCCACATATATTCATCTACTTGGCATTCAGAAAATCATCTTGTGTGTTTTGAAGAATGGCATGTGTTTGAAAGAGCCAAAAATTATATCTTCCAGCCTGCACACTAGCCAGTCCTGGGAACCTTTTGTAATGCAACGAGGTGGACACATTTAAATGTCTTAAAAAGAGAAAATACACACAGTTCTCAGGATATCAGGAGAAGTACTTTAAGGCCAGAAAAGTCCACATATGGGAAGAATATGTCTTTCTTTTTTTTTTTTTTTTTCACTTTTAGTAGATGAAATTAGGCCATCACCAAAATTACTTCATTTTCGTTATTGTAATCCCACCCAAGCAACTTCAACTTACCTGGCTTTGTATTGTGTACTTTGCACATATTATGTTATTTTATTTTCCATATTATAGGTAACAAAAAACAGCAAGCATCTATTGCATGCTTACCACATGCCAAGCTAAGCCATTAGTAGTAGACATAAAATACTTAATTTAACCCTAACAATGGCCTTATGCAGTGGTTATTATTACATTCAGTTTTACGGATGGAGAAACAAAGGCTATAAGCAGTTAATATGGTCTGAATCAAAGAGCTAATAAATGCATAACAGTAAGTGTAGATCAAGGTATAAATCTAGTCTCTCTGGTACCATAGTTCTTTTATCTGTAATGAAAACCCAAACTTTCCCCTAATGCACACTTCCATGCCATATACATGTATGCTTGCATTTTACTCTTGCCTCACATTTGATTTGTCTGCAAATGGTCATCATGCTAGTAATATACATATATGTTACAAACTTAATATAAAATGATAAGCTTAGTAAAAAACAAAAACAAAGGTTTGTTAAAAGTATTAAAATACACTGTCTATTTGCAACTATATAAACATATAGATACATAGTAAGTATTGGTAATAATATAAAAGGCAAGATTCTTTTAAAAACATGCCAGTACTGTCTTCTCTAAGTCTTTAGCTTACTGAACTGGTTACTACCTTACCTCCTCACTTCTTATGATCTTGTTACTAGGATGAAATAAAGAGACAAACTCAGTTTACTGAGGTTGTAGAAGAGCCTTAAGTCCAATTTCTGTCTTCCCCTTGTGAGTACACTGATAACTTGATTTAATTGCTCAGCCCCTGTGAGGAAGCTTCTAGTAGAATTTCTCGCTCTCTGCAAGCCAGGCATTGCCGACAACATTCAGATTGATACAACTATACTTGTATCTCTGCGTTTCCCTTCTTTCCTGAATATTGACCCTTCATATTCTAATTACCTTAGTAACCCTGCATTCCACTTTTATTTTTCCAGCCTCCTGGGACTACCTAAAACCCTGTCTACTTCACATTTTCTGTGAGGATTTCTGTTTGACTTCTCAACCTCTTATTCCATGCTGCTTCTAACCAGCAAATCCTTGAAGGAAAAAAGTGAAAATGTCATTTTCACCCTGATATGTTTCTGATCCCTCTGGCATCCTGCTCCTCATACAGTGGTTGTCTCAGTAGCTCCTCAACGTCATCAGGTTTTTTAAAAAATGTTTCCAACTTCCTTAGTTTTTCCCAATGGTAGATTTGCTCTAGAGCAAACGAACCCATCAAACCCCAAAGTGGAATGTCTCTCATCTACTCTCCTTTTATTCCATCCTCTCTGAATTTCACATCCTTCTGCACTTTTTGGCTTAGTTAGAAACTTGAATCCCTCTCATAGCCTCTCAAAAGTTATTTCTGGGACAGAAAGCTCAATACATCTCAGGCAGCACAACTAAAGAGGAAGACGTTTTTTCTCCCATTCACCTGAATCCAGCCATAAAAAGAGCCTTCAAAGGAACAGAGTGATAGTCTCTGCCCTGGTCTTCACCTAATCTATACTAAATTAACATCAGTTTAGTCTTTTAGGCAGAGAAATACACATGACTTTATATTAGGTCCTACATAATAATTTTAGTAATACTGTCAAGAGCCTCTAATTAGCATCCACTTTAGCCTTTAACTTAGAAAATCTTGGAGAACAGTGAAGGAAAAATCTATAGCAATTAGATTTCTCAGAGAACAGTAAACACCCTTGGGACTAGTGCCACTTTATTTACCAAGGATTTGCTTCTGTAACATGGCGTAAGAGCAGCAAGAAACAAAATCAAATAACCTCCTCTGCTTTTTACGTGGCAGGCAAGGGCCATTTCATTAAATATCTGCACACGAGTCTACATTTTAACAGAGATGATGATGGATGTGTTTCTCTAAAGGGAGATGCTTTCCTGTGAGAGTTGCTTTTGAAAAGACAGAGCCCTTGGTGTGTGCCAGTTGCACTAGACACTGGCTTTTCCTGCTCTGTGTCACTGTTTGCAAATAGGAGTTTCACATTGAAGTCTATTCAGAATGTTTTGGATGTATGAGTTGAATTGGGTCCTGTTATGTATGTCTCCTAAAACGATACGGCTAGTGTATTTTCATTGTATGAATAAAGCAACTGACATCACTCATCTGCTGGGTACACAGGTTAGGGTTTTAGGCCACATGGGCCTCCTCCTCCTGGTGCCGAGCACACACACTTGTTTGCTGTTGCAGCTGGGCTTTTGCATTTTCCTTTTCCTTAGTCTGGATCACTCTTTCCCAAGCTCTATTCCCTGACTGGCTCCTTCTCCCCGTCCTGATTGCAGATTAAGATTTACCATATGACCCAGCCATCCCACTACTGGGTATATACCCAAAGGATTATAAATTATTCTACTACAAAGACACATGCACACGTATGTTTATTGCGGCACTATTCACAATAGCAAAGACTTGGAATCAACCCAAATGTCCATCAGTGACAGACTGGATTAAGAAAATGTGGCACATATACACCATGGAATACTATGCAGCCATAAAAAAGGATGAGTTTGCGTCCTTTGCAGGGACATGGATGCAGCTGGAAACCATCATTCTCAGCAAACTAACAGAAAACCAAACACCGCATGTTCTCACTCATAGGTGGGAACTGAACAATGAGTTCACTTGGACTCGGGAAGGGGAACATCACACACTGGGGCCTATCATGGGGAGGGGGGAGGGATTGCATTGGGGAGTTATACCTGATATAAATGATGAATTGATGGGTGCTGATGAGTTGATGGGTGCAGCACACCAACATGGCACAGGTATACATATGTAACAAACCTGCACGTTATGCATATGTACCCTAGAACTTAAAGTATAAAAAAAAAAAAAAAAAAAAAAAACCAAAATAAAAAAAAAAAAAAAAAAAAAAAAAAAAGATTTTCCATAGAAAGACCTTCTCCCACAGTCATCTGTTAATTACTTTCTCCCTGTTGCTTATTCTCTGCCATGTTCCTTGCTTGTTTCTGCATTCTCCTTCTTATTGTCTGTGACTGTTTTATCTGATTACTTGCCCCAGACTCATCTCCCCTCAAGGTGTGAGCTCTTGAAGATGACAGCCTCTCTATGCCTGGCTCAGCTGGGCTTCCCATTGCCAGACTCATATCAAAGCAACAGCATGAACTTAATAAAATTAGCTGAATAAATCAATGATGGGATAGATAAACAGTATTTTAGCTACCACATAATATCCGATTGTATGCCATCTGTTGATTATTTTGTGTTGGTTATACTATTGAATGTCTTTTTTTTTTTTTTCTTTTTTGAGATGGAGTCTCGCTCTGTCGCCCAGGCTGGAGTGCAGGGGTGCAATCTCAGCTCACTGCAAGCTCCGCCTCCTGGGTTCACGCCATTCTCCTGCCTTAGCCTCCCAAGTGGCTGGGACTACAGGCGCCCGCCACCATGCCTGGCTAATTTTTTTTGTATTTTTAGTAAAGACGGGGTTTCACCTTGTTAGCCAGGATGGTCTCGATCTGCTGACCTCGTGGTCCGTCTGCCTCGGCCTCTCAAAGTGCTGGGATTACAGGCTTGAGCCACCGCACCGGGCCTGATTCTGTTTTTCAAAAAACTATTATAACAAGATTCTTGAACTGGGTCTGAACTGAGATTCAGTCTCAGAAACCATTGCTCTCCACTTCAGGGATTTCTAGAATGTAAAAGGAGGGGTAAAATTTGAGATCCTGCCAGATGGCACATGGCGGTTGCAAGCACAGGGTCTAAACATCGCCAAACATAGCCATACCACAAACGCACGGGACTGCAGGGAGATTTCAGGCTACCCCTCTATACCTCTCTTCAGGGATGCTCAGACATCTATGAAAAGAAAACCAGAAAATATTTTCTGTCTTTCTCATTAAGTGCATTGTGTCTCCAAGCCTTGAGATTTGGCTTTCTTTGCATGTGTGGCACATTTGCTTACCAGCTAGAAAAGGCCAAAATACGCATGAGATGACATTCTGATTTGGCTCTCAGCTTGAATGTTGTTGATGTATAGAAATGCTACTGATTTTTGGACCTTGATTTTGTGTCCTTTACTGAAGTTGTTTATCGGTTCCGTGAGCTTTTTGAGTCTTTAGAATTTCTAGGTTTTATGTCATCAGTGAAGAGAGATAATCTGACTTCTTTTTCCCTATCTGGTTGGCTTTGTTTATTTCTTAGCATAGAACTTGCAGTACCATGTTGAATTGGAGTGGTAAGAGTGGGCATCCTTGTCTTGCTCCAGTTCTCAAGGGGAATGCTTTCAGCTTTCAGTTTTCCAGTATGATGTTGGCTGTGCATTTGTCATCGATTTCTCGTATTATTCTGAGGTATGTTCTTTCGATGCCTATCAGCAGTGGATTGGATTCAACACATGTGATTCAAATACCCCGTAGAATACTACACTGTCATGAAAAAACAAAATCAAGTCCATTGCGGCAACAAGGAGGCAGCTGGAGGCCATTATCCTAAGCAAATTAACACAGAAACAGACAACCAAATATTGCACGTTCTCTCTTATAAAGGGGGGGGCTAAACATTGAGTACACATTGACATAAAGATGGGAACAATAGACCCTGTGGACTATTAGAAAGGAAAGAGAGGAAGGAGTTGAAGGTTGAAAAACTACCTATTGGGTATGGTGCTCACTACCTGGGCGACAGGATCATTTATACCACAAACCTAAGCATATTCTCATGTAACGAGCCTGCACATGCACCCCCAAACCTAAAACAAAAATTAAAATTTAAAAAGAAAGAAAGAAAATTCTGTGAAACATCACCAAAAGTATGTTTTTGAACCCTTCATTAATATTAGAGATATTTAATTCATATAAAACACACGTTGATTTTTTAAAGAAAAAGTATATTCACTTACATAACTTAAAAATCTTGGGGTATCTGGCACCAGGCACGGGTGGATCCAGATACCCAGTTAATATATTCGGACTCTCTCTTGCATTATGTTTATTATTTTATTTTATTTATTTATTTATTTATTTTTGAGTCAGGGTCTTACTCTGTCACCTAATGTGGAGTACAGTGGCGTGATCCTGGCTCACTGTAGCCTCGACCTCCTGGGCTCAAGCTATCCTGCCACCTCAGTCTCCTGAGTAGCTGAGACCACAGGCATGGTAATGTTTTGGGGTTTTTGTTTTTGAGGGGATTTTTTGTATTTTTCGTAGAGACAGGGTTTCACCATGTTGCCCAGGCTGATCTGGAACTCCTGGTATCAAGCTATCTGCCTGCCTTGGCCTCCCAAAGTGTTGGGATTACAGATGTGAGCCACCGTGCCTGGCCTCTCTTGCATCATAGTTTAATTCCAACAATATTGATTGAACAGTCACTGTGCACATGATACATTTCTGAATATAGAAATACAGCAGTGACCAAAGTAGACACAGTTGCTGTTGCTGCAGAGCTGACATTCTGGAGGGCTTGGGGTGTGTCTTATACACTGGTCACACGTTCTCATTTCTCGACTGTCCCTTGAGGTATCTTAAACTTTAGCAGGGCTGTTTCCAATGGTTGGAACTCAGCTATTGAGCTTTGATATCTCTCCAGTAAAGTGTACAGTGAAACTAAACAAAACAAACAAGAAAAATCTTGTATTTTTCATGATACTCTCCAAATGGTTTTATACTTTAGTGACACAGAGTAAAATTCAGTTATATTCTCATGCCCGAACCAACCAGGGGTACTGAAGAAATGAAATGTGCCGATTGTCAACAGCCGCAGTGGCTCACGCCTGTGATCCTAGCACTTTGGGAGGCCAAGGCAGGTGGATCACCTGAGGTTGGGAGTTCGAGAACAGCCTGACCAACATGGAGAAACCCCGTCTTTACTAAAAATACAAAATTAGCCGGGTGTAGTGGTGCGTGCCTGTAATCCCAGCTACTTGGGAGGCTGAGGTGGCAGAATCACTTGAATCCGGGAGGCAGAGGTTGCAGTGAGCCAAGATCACGCCATTGCGCTCCAGCCTGGGCAACAAGAGCAAAACTCTGTGTCAAAAAAAAAAAAAAAAAAAGGAAATGTGTTGATTGTCATAGACCTGGAACCCAGGTGAACTGGGACTTGGGTCAACCCCACTAAACACATAGATTGAGAGTGAGGAAGGGCCCCTAAAGGAGATTTGGGGTCTCAGTATCAGAAGAAGAGGATGTTTCCTAAAAAGGAAAATATAACCAGTACCTACATCTTCAATAGTATTTTCTCGGGATATATGCTCCAAAGTGAAACTGTATATTCAACAGATAAACTTGAAGTGTGAAGTGTGTTGATACATTTTGTTAAGTGTCTTTCAAAAGACTGTCAATTTATTGTAATTCCAATCTTGTGTAACTTCCTTACATAGCGGTTGCATTTCTTAAAATAATACAAACTGTGACTGAAATGTAAAACGTCTTCATGTATTCTGAGATAATTTTCCAATGATTAAAGGCTTTCCAATATATGCATTAGTCTGTAACTTTCCATTAGTTTGAGTTTCAATGATTTCTAAAATGATACCTTATCATGGTTGCTAAAATGCAGAAAAAAAGCAAGACAAACATATCTTCTTCGCAGAAAATGTAACTTTTTCATGCTGTCTTCTCAGACAGATAATTTTTCAATTACCTTATTTTGGAATTTTGAAAGCAGAATAATTTCTTCCTAAAAATGACCACAGTTCTCCTGTTCACTGGCAGCAGATCAGCGTAAGTTTTATTTTTTTAAGTGCTTTCCCAAGAACATTAAGTCAAGTAGAAGGAAACAAAATAGAAAGGGGAAAATTCTAAACTTACAGATTTAATATAAAGTTCCCCAAAGAGAAATGGCATAAATGTCATTACCAGATGATTAAACTCTCCAGATCTGCCCACATTTTCCCACAGTAGCCAGAGCTACTGTGAGAGCTACTGTGCTTTGAAATATCGCTGTTTATTGAGAATGTGGTTGGTTGAGGTGTACTGAAGGCAGTTCTTTCACTTCTGTGCCCATTTTGAATGAGTAAGAAGAGAGTAGTGTCTTCCAGGCCTTCCCTCCCAGAATCCACTTTGCAGTCAGAAGGTCAGAAATGTCTGCTGCTCTTGAGAAGCCTCTTGCTTCACCTTCTTTCCATATAATTAGAAAAATACCTGATGTCAACATAGCCCTGCTTGCCCAGTGTGGTCTGCACTGGGCTCATCTGCTGTTTGCCCTGTGTTTCTTCTTGACCTTGTCTCTGTGCCATAACCCATTTGCAGGTGGACATCACCTGGTTACTACGGCAACCAGTCCAGACCATCACAGCAAGAACAAGTGGTGGAGGCACTGCATGGCCTCTTAGAGAACTGATTGCTTCCTTTCTTTCTTAGAGAAAGAATCATCCAGAAGTCTTGTCTGGTGGCCACAGAGAAACTAGTCCAGCAGATGAGGGTCCAGCTCTCAGTCTCTCTAGACCTAGGAGTAACTACGAAGTGTCACACAATTCTTTTTATGAATTGAGGCAGTAGATACATGATTTATAAGTAATGTCTGTATTGTACAATATTGATGTAAGTATTGTAAAAGGATTAATGAACACTGAAACGTACAAAGTAGGAAAACAGACGCTCTCCCTCTCCACTGCTCGTCCACTCCCCTGAGTGAGTTTGCTCGTAGTCTACCCTTGTAGGCTAAATGCAAATCCAAGACTCTAAACATTTGGATAGTCCATCTCAGCTTTGCCTTAAGGAATTCAAGCACACGGCCTCTGCCGATAGATCCGCTCACATCCTCTGTGGGTTTAGATTTCTACTACATATTTTCTGTTGTGTTTTTGTTTTTGGTCTTTGAGGCAGTCTTGCTCTGTCACCTCGGCTGGAGTGCAGTGGCACGATCTTGGCTCCCTGCAGCCTCCACCTCCCGGGTTCCAGCTATTCTCCTGCCTAGTCCCCAGGGTAACTGGAATGACAGGCATGTGCTACCAAGACTGGCTAATTTTTGCATTTTTAGTAGAGACGGGGTTTCACCATGTTGGCCAGGC
Source organism: Piliocolobus tephrosceles (assembly GCF_002776525.5). Classification (NCBI taxonomy): domain Eukaryota; kingdom Metazoa; phylum Chordata; class Mammalia; order Primates; family Cercopithecidae; genus Piliocolobus; species Piliocolobus tephrosceles. The sequence continues at coordinate 124,337,690 of NC_045443.1, read as the reverse complement.
TGGTTTTGAACTCCTGACCTCAGGTGATCCACCTGCCTCGGCCTCCCAAAGTGCTGGGATTACAGGTGTGAGCCACCAGGCCCAGCCTCTTCTAGGTATTTTTCTCTTCGTGACAGAGGTCTTTGATAATACCCTAGAGAAAATGACAGCCCCCAGTGCAGTGTCATCTCTGTTTTCACTCTGCTTCATTTCCCTCCAGACCATCCATCAATACATCTGTACCGGCATTATTTATTTCACTGTCTTTCTTTCCTCATTTGACTATAAGCTCCATGAGTACAGCAACTTCATGCCTTTTGACCAATGGTATAACCCATGAGCAGAAAACCACCAGCCACAAAGTGGGCCTTCAACGCAAATTTGTTGAAGGCATGGGTGATGGAATGAAGAAACAGATGCAAATACATGATATAGGTATGTCCGCGTTCTAATTTTAGGCCTGTGCCTGTCATTGTCGATCACTCACAGCACTTTTTTCCCACTTAATCTGCATCCCAGAGATTGCCTTTACATTATTGCCAGTAGACAGAGCTTTATTCAGTGCGAAAACTGGTTTCTATCTCTCCTCTACGAGATAAAGTCTATTATCGTGAAAACTACAGAACTTTGGAATCAGATGATCTTATGCTGGTAAAATTAGTAAAAATCATTCCTCTTCCTAAAAGTTACTTCACATTTTTTCTTTAGAAATGATGAAAGTTTACTCAGGCACAGGGACTAGATTGTTTTAAAGAGGACAGATGTTCTCCCTGCATTTGAACCCTGGCCAGCATGCTAGCTGCTGGATTTGGGGAAAGATATTTTCCACTCTGTGCTTCAGGTGTCTCATCGGCAAAATTAAAAAATATACATACCTACCTTGTAAAGTTATTACTATGCTAAATTAAAATATGTAAAATACTTCAAACATAGCCCAGAAAACATAATTTTTAAAATAATTTCTAAACAAATGTATAGTAAAATTTATTTCACTATAAATATTTACTGTATAAAATGTAACACTGTTGTTTTTTAATTGTCATTTTCATGATGATCACTAAAAATCTGTGCCCTTTCTGAATCAACACCAATAATAAATAACTTTCCTCTGATTTCAATGTGAACTAGGTATTTCAAGGTATGGGCTAGAGGAATAGATTGTGTTTTTTTAAAATCACAACCCATGGTTGTATGGGGTGTGTAAAAAAATACACAGTAAAAATATAACTCCCAGCGTCTATGCACACAGACACATACACAGATAATGGAAACACAATTTTACAAATTTATGCTTTTTTGTTCAGTGCAATGAACTTAAATACTTTCTTCTCTTTTCTATTCTGTTCCATTTTGTATTGTCCCGTCACAGTCTGCTCTACCTCATCTAAAAACATTTGCTTCAACTCATTTATTTGATGCTAGTCATCACTGTCACCTAAACAAGAGTCATGAAGGAGTTATGCCCAACAAAGAGGTGCAAAAAAACAGGCTTTCATGTAAAAAACTACACATAGAATATGATAATAATATTTTAATGAGCTGCCAAGCTATGGAAAGACATAGAGAGACCTTAACACAGACTGCTAGGGGAAAGAAGCCCAGTTGAAAAGGCCACATACTATAACATTTCCACTATATGGCGTTCTGGAAAACAAGCTATAGAGACAATAAAAGGATCCGAGATTGCCAAGGGCAGGGGGTGGGGGAATGGATGGTTGGAGCAGTGAAAGCATTTTACTAGGATAATATAATGGTGGATACGGGACAGTCTGCATCTGTCCAATTCTACCCTTCTAGACTAAATGCAAATCCAAGACTCTGAACACTTGGAGAGTCCATCTCAGCTTTTCTTTAAGGCATTCAAGCACACAGCTTCCGCTGATAGGTACCCTCATACCCTCTGTTGGTTTAGATTTCTTCTAGATATTTTCTGTTTTTGTTGTTTTTGTTTTTTGAGACAGTCTTGCTCTGTCGCCCGGGTTGCAGTGCAGTGGCACAATCTCCACTGCACTCCATGTTAGGTGACAGAGTAAGATCCTGACTCTAAAATAAAATAAAGTAAAATAAAATAAAATAATAAACATAATGCAAAAGAGAGTCTGAATATATTAATTGGATATCTGGGGTTATCATATCTATGCATACACACACACACACACACACACACACACATATATTTGGGTGGTATAAAAGCACGGTACAAACAGTGATCCCTAACATAAACTAGACAATTTAGTTGGTAATAACGTATCACTATTGGCTCATCAATTGTAATAAATGTGCCACTCTAATGCAAAATGTTAGTAAGAGAAGGAACTGTATGTGGGATTGGGGGTGGGGGAGGATCCATGAGAATTTTATACTTTATGCACAATTTTTCTGTAAACCTACAACTGTTTTTAAAAAAATAGTGCTTATTAAAAAAATGTGGACTCGAATGGAGAGTAAATGTAGCATTTCCTGTGACATTTATGAAAACACAAACACTGTGTGCAGGAGAGGAAAGCCCATCTTTCCTAGTGGTGGCATTTTCATATGCTTCTCTCCCAGCCCTCACTGTGCCAAGAGGCTGACTGTTTTATCTTGACAAGGATGCCATGCTAGCCATACTTCTGTGTGACATTTTCATGCATTGCACAGAGAGATAAAAAATCATTAATGACTCTAAACTCATTCTCCAATTTTCGGTGTGTCTGCGTGTTTCTTTCTGATCCTTTATCTGTTTGCGCCTCGATGCCCTGTTTGGGACAAAATTAAGAACATGAGGTGAATTAGTCTAAGATAGACTCAAATTCATCCTCTCAGCATCTCCTAACTCGCTGACTGAGAAACCAGTTTAGATTGGCAGGGGTCCACTGCCTCTTCCAACAGCATGGGTCTGTTAGGAAACAGACTGGTAAACAAGGGTGAGCAGCAAAGTGCCATGTGTACCTATGAGGAGCAAGTGTCCGGATAGAATAGGGGTTAAAGAGGGTAGGGAGAGCAGGCAGTGGAAAGCAGGCGGAGCGGGGGTGATAGGAAAGTGCCCTGAAGGAGAAAGCTGTGCTGAGTCTTTGGTAGAAAACAACAAAAACTGATTTGGGTCACCAAAATGTGGGGACATACTTAATGAAGGACGTGAGGTTTGTCATTGGTATCAGAATTAAATAGAAAAAATAAGCCTTGGAGAAAACCAAAACCAAAACCACAGTTCCAGGGATGTGACACACAGGAAAAACTTGGTCAATACCCACCCCCGCTCCACCCCGTTCTTCTGGAAACTCAAGATTCACGTTCCAGATTGGCTCAGGTTGGTTCCGACTCTCTCCCCTATGCCCTCCCAATCTACCTTGACTATGGGCAGGTTGAGAGTCACGATGGACAGCCAGTCCCTGCTAATTTTATCATATAGGAGTAGGAATGCTCCCCCAGAGCAATCAAGAGGCCAACAGCAGAAGACGGGTAGGGAGAGATGCTGGATCATACATCAGTAGAATCCCATACAAAGTAATGAAGATAATTACTTACTCAAAGAAGACAGGGACAAGAAACCTAGACAGAAGGAACGGTGTATGCAAAGGCAGGCACATAACTTACTATCAGGAGAGCTGGAAAACGGAACTCAGGCAATGTGAATGGGTTGTGAAGTACAGTTGATTCTCACGATTCAAGTTAGTTATATTCTATGAAATCACCTGCAACACTGAGCAATTAGCAAATACTGAATACTGCTTCTAAGGTAAATACGGAGCTAAGTTCCTGTGAATGCTGTGTTATGTTTTTGTCAACAAATCGATACATCACCTTGTTTTATGTGTATTTCTGTTTAAAGATATTTAATACATATGGTTTCATTAACATTGAGTTCATGGTCAGCAGCACAATAATTCATGATATTTCCCTGGAAAATCAGGGGAAAAAATCTAGAAGAGAATCTTTTTCCATTTAAGAACTGGTAGTCCAGCCGGGCACAGTGGCTCACGCCTGTAATCTCAGCCCTTTGGGAGGCCGAGGCAGGTGGATCACAAGGTCAGGAGTTCAAGACCATCCTGGCCAAGATGGTGAAACCTAGTCTCTACTAAAAATACATAAAAATTAGCCGGGCATGGGAGCAGATGCCTGTAATCCCAGCTACTTGGGAGACTGAGGCAGAGAATTGCTTGAACCCGGGAGGTGGGGGTTGCAGTGAGCCAAGATCGTGCCACTGTACTCCAGCCTGGGAGACAGAGAGAGACTCTGTCTGAAAAAAAAAAAAAAAATTCTGGTAGTCCATAATCACAAAAATAATGGGTTTTAGGAAAATTAACGTTTCAAAATGAATCAGGTACTTTCTAAAAGAAAAATGAGTATACATATATAGAAAGTTGATTATACAAATTGCCTCATTGTCATACTCAAGTCAATCATTCTAGTAGGCAGGTGAAAAGCACTCTGGGTTCATAGCATCAGCTCCGGCAGTTAAATTTTCCACAAGTCCGGTGGCCAGAACTGCCTGTTGTAACTTGAAACCAGTTTTATCTAATAGCTACTGAAACAAACCGCTGAGACTCTTAAGACTAGTTTTACCCTAGACCGTCACCCACCAATCAGAGACTGCCAGCTTTCCAAAATTTTACAGTGTCAATGAACTTTCCTTCAATACAATACATAGCACTTTTCCTTTTATAAAACTTCAACCTTCTCTTTGTTCCTCAGGGATACCAAAGACCACCCAGTTTGTGTTGAAGCCTCAAATTTCAATTCTTTCTTCCCAAATAAAATCTTTTAAATGAGATTTATCTCTATGTTTTATATGACTTGGAATATATATATATATATATATATATATGCAGTTTTTGCAATTAAAATAATTGCAATTACTTTTAATTGCAAAAACCACAATTACTTTTGCACCAACCTAATCTGTGTGTGTGTGTGTTTACACACAATGGACAATGGCATGGGCATTTTCCCTTTTCTTTTAGAAAAAAAGAAAGTCAACCCTGCTCTAATTCCTGCCAGCCCAGTATTGTTGCAGGCTTGCCAACATCATTTCTCAGCAAGATGGCCCGAGAGAAATCACAGGATCAGGGAAACACTAAGTATGTCTGTTGCTATACAGTTCCTCATATGAGCAAGATGTTAATCACCTCTAACCAACTGATTCAATGCTATGAAGTTTTAACTTACAAATAACTTGATATTCACAAATTATCTAACACAAATGTTCTTTCCAGGGGGTACCCAAGCAACCTGCATTCCAGGAGCCCTCAGCCAGGGCCACTTGGACTCGTGTTCCAATTTTCTCTAAAGCTTCAATTTCTAGGTAATCAATTAATCTTTTTAACTACCACTAGGAGCTTTGCTCAAAAGGCAGTTTTTTAGCTGGACATGGTGGCTAATATGTGTAATCCCACCAATTTTAGAGGCGGAGGCAGGGGGATGATTTGAACCCAGGATTTTTAGACCAGCCTGGGAAACATAGTGAGACTGTCTCTCTCAAAAAAAGAAAAAAAATGGATTGAGCATTGTGGCACATGCCTGTAGTCCCAGCTACTTGTGAAGCTGAGGTGGGAGGGTCACTTGAGCCTGGGAGGTTGAAGCTGCAATAAGCAGTGATCACACCACTGCATTCCAGCCTGGATGACAGAGTGAAACTCTGTCTCAAAAAAACAAAAAGGCAGTTTCTTTGTTTTGTTGTTGTTGTTTGATTTTTTTATTTTTTTAGAGGGAGTCTCACTGTGTCACCCAAATTGGAGTGCAGTGGCGCAATTTCAGCTCACCGCAACCTCCGCTTCCCAGGTGCAAGTGATTCTCCTGCCTCAGCCTCCTAAGTAGCTGGAACTACAGGGCACGTGCCACCACGCCCTACTAATTTTTGTATTTTTTTAGTAAAGACGAGACTTCGCCAAGTTGGCCAGGCTGGTCTCAAACTCCTGACCTCAGGTGATCCACCCACCTCGGCCTCCCAAAGTGCTGGAATCACAGGCGTGAACCACCGCGCCTGGTCAGAAAAGGCAGTTTCTTAAATAAAGGTATTTCTTAAGCTCTGCTGAAGGTTGGGACAGCTGCAATCAAACAGCAGGAGAAGCAGTTCTTCTGCAGTACACACCAGGCTTGTCTCACCAGGTAAAACAAATGTAATTAGTGAAGCAGGAAATATAAGAAAAATAAGCAAACAGAAAAACGAGTTTTCCTATACTTGGCTGACTCACTCCAAGGCCAGCAATAAGCAGGGCCCTAGTGTGGCCTTAATAACACTATCTGAAAAGCCAGAGCCCAAAGGAATGCGCTCCAGAGAATCTCCCAACACCCCCCCCCACACACACACCAAACAAGGATAAGAAAAGCAAGTTCTTCTTATGAGTTTCCCCCTTTGAAATTCTTTCCCTATACCATTATCCTCTGATGTGCTCTCACAACTACTTTTGTAACTATTTCTGCAAATTTGCAAGGATTTTGTAAGTTCCTGTTTCCAGCTGTGCAGTATGGCAAAGGTCACAAGACATGTCTGAGCTGTAAAACCTGTCACCGTTTGATAAACTGCCTGTTCTACCTGCTTTCGCGCCACTGTGTTTGGGGCCATAGATGTGGGTATAAAAGTCAAAGTCTTTGTCCAGGGCTCAGCTTTTTGGATATAAATCTGCTGAGCCGGTGCACCTAAATAAAAATCCTCCTCTCCCACCCATTGGTCTCTCTGGTCTTCTGATTCTCACAACATTAGCACTGTCCATCCATCCTTATAAGGGCTCTCCTGGGAAAGTATGAGTATCATCATCTTTTTTAAAGTGAAAATGTGTACTATGACATAATTGTAGATTCACATTCAGTGCTAAGTAACAGTATGGAAGGATCTCACCCGCTCTTAACTCAGGTCGTCCCAGTGGTAACAGCTTGCAAAACTACAATAGACAATCATCACCAGGAAACTGACACAGAATTGATCTGATCTTATTCGGAGTTCCCACGTTTAGAGCTGTATATCTATGTGTGTGTGTGTTTAGTTCTATGTGGCATTATTACACGTGTGGTTTGCCTCTCCAATGCCACAGTCCCGACACGGATCGGCTCCATCATCACAAGGATCCCTTGTGCTGCCCCTTTATAAACACACATCCCTCCTGACACCGCTACTCCCAGCCCCGGCAATCATGAATCCATTCTCCCTCTCTGGAATTTTGTCTTTTAAAGAATGATTTATAAATAGAATTGAATAGTATACTATATTTTTACAGACAAATAAATAAGATGTAAGCAAGCTAGTTATAGAACTGGAAGTTCCAGTGGAAGCCACTGGAAAACTGAGGATTTTACCACTGCAAATCTTTGCTCCCAATCCCTACAGCACAGAGTCTCAGACTTGTTCTGAAATGTGCTTTATTTTAATCATTTTCAAAATTTCACTTGCATCTTTGTGGACAAGAGCAGAAACTTTAACTCAATATGATTTCACTGATTTTGAAATATTCTGATTAAGTTAAAAGAGAAAAGCCTTTTAATGTAAAAGGAGAGAAAAAAGCAGCCCTCCTTTCTCTCCAGACCCCATGTTACAAACCCACATTTATCCAGGCAAATGCAATCGGGAAGTGTGTGCTGTGGACATGCATCATGTTAAACACTTTCCTTTCATCATTTTTCTGCCATGTAGAATTCTGGTGATGTAACATCATATCCATCTTTCTGCATTTTATTAAAACATTGGACACTTTGGAAACACTGGTCCTATCGTTCCATTTGAACAGCAGGTGATCACAAGCCTTTGAAGACCCAGCTAGCTGTGGTCTTCACCTGGTCTAACATTGGGAAAGACGTGCTGGGATTTAGCAACCCCTGATTCGGAAGCTGCTGCTTCTGCTTCTGCTTCTTACTGTGCCAGAAGTGTTGAAGCTGCCTCCAGCCAGCCAGCTGTCCAGTTAGGGGATGGTCCACTCCCTGGGCCACGTAGCAAGAGGCCTGCACCACTGCCCTCCATGGGGCGGTGAAAACTCTCTGAACAGCATACATGAAATATTTCATATAGACCTACCCACGCTGTTAGACCAGCACTTGGGAAACCTCATTACGATGCAGTTTCCCCGTGCATTGCAACATAAGGGATGTTTTAACATTATTTCAGTTCTTCCTTACAACAGTACACTTTGAAATAGGTGCTATTATTATATATTTAAACATATAAGGGAAAAGATAGCTCATAGCACAGGAAAACACGAAACTTCAAGTTAATGTAATTTTTCTTTATACAGTCATGCACTGCATAGCTACATTTTGGTAAATGACAAACCACATATATAATGATGGTCCCATAGGATGACTGTACTGTTTCTATTGCACTTTTTCTATGTTCAGATACGCTCAGATACATAAACATCCTTGTGTTACAATTGTCTGCAGTATTCAGAATGGTAATAGGCTATCCAGGTTTGTAGCCTAGAAACGATGGGCTGTCCTCTAGCCTAGGGGTAAAGGAGGCTATGCCAGCCAGCATGGAGTGTGTAAGTACACTCTATGATGTTTCACAATGACAAAATCGCCTAATGATGCATTTCTCAGAAAGTATCCCCATCATTAGGTGACACATGACTGTGTATTATTTCTTAAATGTCATCCATATCAAAATTCAGTGTTTACTGGTTTCCACCTTAACAGAGAACACTAACTTGGATATATTTTGCCAATATAATTTCATTTTTTCTGCATAGAGTGCTGTGGTTATTTGAGGCTCTGCCATTTGAACAGGTTTTGTGATCCAATGATGGAATTTGGTTAACATTTTTCTTAAAAATGACCATTCGGAAAAATAAATACTGGGAAATGGAGCCCATGCCTTTGACTAGATGGTGAGAGGAAAACAAATTCTCCCTGGTCATAGGAATCCCATGATTCACTTTATATGGAAATGGGCTCTGAGAGGATCATGTTTGAAACAAAGGAGCTCCTCTTTCATGGTTCCTTTTCTAGACAGTGTGGTATGAGGTGATGGAATGAATTCACCACAGACTGTCAACCAAGCTTGTGAACATCCGGCGCAGAGGGAGGCACCTGGTAGCCCAGCATGTGGGAAGGTGTGAGCATGCAGGGAAGAAGAGCTTAACACAACAGACTTGAAATGCTTCTCTGAATGTAGCCCCTAATCCCTCATGACCCCTCAGACAGTCTCTTAGATCAAGAAGACATGGCCGCCCATCATTTTCCCAAGGTGATTTTTAATATAGAAGTAAAAGAGTCTATCTAATTTCTTTTTGAAAGCTGATTCTTGTTCCCCAAGGACTCCCTCTGTGCCAGGCAGTGCAGTTAATGAGTTTAGTGATTCCTCCCAGTAGGCTCATGAAGAAGGGAGTAGTAGTACGGCAGGAAAATAAAAAGCCTGCACTTCTGCATGTGAAAGCATGCTATCTACTTTCTGTATGTTATCTCCTGTGACCGTATTGTAGCTCTTGCAGTTAGGCAGTGCAAATATTCTAATCCCATTTTTATCTACCGTCTCCACATTTTCAGAGGCAAGGAATCAGTCTGAGGGCAGATACATTCCCTGCCACTGATCCTCCAAGACACTTGCTCCCATTTACACGTCCTTTCCATCCTCTATCCCAGCACATGGTACCTCAGCCATGGTCTTGGTGGTGGCAGGAGTTTCCCATCATGCACCAGCACTGCTCCCGGTGAGATGATGCCTTGTTATCCTCTTACCCGGGCCTGGAAACATGTGCTAACCTTTGTCCTTCACAGACAACCAGACTTCCTCTGGGAGAGACTGTTAGCCCTGACATTCCTTCCTCCTCAGTAATGGAACTTCTGATTTTAACTGGGTAACTATGTATCAACTATAGTAACATTGAAAAACATATTATCCAACCTCCATTACAACTACTTCTTCCCTGGTGACCAAGTTTCAGACAGTGGAATATAAGCAGAAGAGTCACATGGCAACTTCCAGGACAAAGCAGCACATGTCACTGACCCACATGTGTGCCTGGTCTCTTCCTCCTTCTTGTATTCTTGTACTCGAAGATGATTGATGGAGCTGATACCACCACTTGTGAGGAAGCTTTGGAAATGAAGGCTCCACACAGCTGAGTACAAGCTGAAGAGGACCTGGATTCCTGGGGACTTCAGCCCTGGGCTTCTCACCTCTGGACTTTGATATGGGAGAAAAATGAAATTCTCTCTTGTTTAAGCAAAATTACATTGGATCCTTTACTTGTGATTTGAATAGAAAGATGACCAAGTCAGGGTCACTGCACTCCAGCAAGATGCAATTCCTCAATGAGGGTACATGGTTTGATGATGCTTTCAAGTCCTCTCGTCAATGCTTGTTATAATACAAATGTTTATTGGAAAGCAATGACTAACCTCACTGGACTACCCTCCGTGTTTGAAACTAATTGAATTTTTTTTTAAAACTAAGGTTAAATACTTATCAAAAATATTAACTTCATAGCTGCTAATGCTAGGTTGGTTGTATGAGAGGTAAAATTGGTTTCTTAATACAGTTGACCGTTGAACAACATGGGCTGGAATTGCTAAAGTCTACTTACGTGCAGAATTTTTTTCAACCAAGCATGGATAGAAAACACAGTATCTGTGGGGTCTGAAATCCATATACAGGGAGGGCTGATTTTTCACATATGTGTGTTCTGCAGGGTCAGCTGCAGTACCTGAGTATGCAAAGATTTTGGTTTACAAGGGGGTCCTGGAACCAATCCCTCAGCATATACCAAGGGATGACTGGACTTCATACTGCAAGCCTAGACCCATGGACTCATGCATGAGGAGGACAGAGGCTGCCTGCTCCCAGCCAGGTACAGAGAGCTCAGGAGGAGACTCAGCAGTGAGTTTTTCTCTGACAAAGCAGTTCGTGTGTGTGTGTGTATGTATGTATACGTATATATTTTTTGAGACAGAGTCTCATTCTGTGGCCCAGTCTGGAGTACAATGTTGCTATCTCAGCTCATTGCAACCTCTGCCTCCCAGGTTCAAGTGATTCTCCCCACCTCAGCCTCCCGAGTAGCTGGGATTACAGGCACCTGCCACCACCCTCAGCTAATTTTTTTTTTTTTTTTTTTTTTTTT